>NC_054473.1:102207837-102415174 GCF_017639515.1 Carcharodon carcharias | reverse complement strand
GTGCGCTGTCAGATAGAATGTACCGAGGGAGCGCTGCGCTGTCAGATAGACTGTACCGAGGGAGGGCTGCACTGTCAGATTGACTGTAGTGAGGGTGCGCTGCACCGTCAGATAGACTGTACCGAGGGTGAGCTGCACTGTCAGATTGACTGCACCGAGGGAGCGCTGCACTGTCAGATAGACTGTACTGAGGAATTGCTGCACTGTCAGATAGACTGCACCGAGGGAGCTCTGCGCTGTCAGATGGACTGCACCGAGGGATTGCTGCGCTGTCAGATGGACTGTATCGATGCAGCGATGGGCTGTCAGATAGACAGCACCAAGGGACCGCTGCGCTGTCAGATAGACAGTACCGAGGGAGCGCTGCGCTGTCAGAAAGACAGTACCGAGGGAGCGCTGCGCTGTCAGAAAGACAGTACCGAGGGAGCGCTGCGCTGTCAGAAAGACACTACCGAGGGAGCGCTGCGCTGTCAGATAGACAGTACCGAGGGAGCGCTGCGCTGTCAGGTAGACAGTGCCGAGGGAGTGCTGCGCTGTCAAATAGATATTAACGAGGGAGCGCTGCGCTGTCAGATAGACAGTACCGAGGGAGTGCTGCGCTGTCAAATAGACATTACCGAGGGAGCGCTGCGCTGTCAGATAGACAGTACCGAGGGAGTGCTGTGCTGTCAGATAGACTGTACCGAGGGAGCACTGCACTGTCAGATAGATGGTACGGGGAGATTGCTGCACTGTCAGATAGACTGTATTGAGGGAGCGTTGCACTGTCAGATTGACTGTAGCGAGGGAGCGCTGTACTGTCAAATTGACTGTAGCGCGGGAGCGCTGCACTGTCAGATAGACTGTAGCGAGGGAGTGCTGCACTGTCAGATTGACTGAAGCGAGTAGGTGCTGCACTGTGAAATTGACAGTAGCGCGGGAGCGCTGCACTGTCAGATTGACAGTAGCGCGGGAGCGCTGCACTGTCAGATAGATTGTACCGAGGGAGTGCTGCACTGTCAGATTGACTGTAGCGAGGGAGTGCTGCACTGTCAGATTGACTGTAGCAAGGGAGCGCTGCACTGACAGATAGACTGTACTGAGGGATTGCTGCACTGTCAGATAGACTGCACCGAGGGAGCGCTGCGCTGTCAGATAGACTGCACCCAGGGAGCGCTGCGCTGTCAGATAGACTGCACCAAGCGAGCGCTGCGCTGTCAGATAGACTGCACCCAGGGAGCGCTGCGCTCTCAGACAGATTGCTCCGAGGGAGCGCTGTGCTGTCAGATAGACTGTACTGAGGGATTGCTGCACTGTCGAATGGCTGCACCGAGGGTGCGCTGCGCTGTCAGATAGACTGTACTGAGGGATTGCTGCACTGTCAGATGGACTGTATCGATGCAGCGCTGGGCTGTCAGATAGACAGCACCGAGGGACCGCTGCGCTGTCAGATAGACAGTACCGAGGGAGCGCTGCGCTGTCAGAAACACAGTACCGAGGGAGCACTGCGCTGTCAGAAAGACAGTACCGAGCGAGCGCTGCGCTGTCAGATTGACAGTACCGAGGGAGTGCTGTGCTGTCAGATAGACTGTACCGAGGGAGCGCAGCACTGTCAGATAGATGGTACGGGGAGATTGCTGCACTGTCAGATAGACTTTATTGAGGGAGCGCTGCACTGTCAGCTTGACTGTAGCGAGGGAGCGCTGCACTGTCAAATTGACTGTAGCGAGGGAGCGCTGCACTGTCAGATTGACTGTAGCGAGGGAGCGCTGCACTGTCAGATTGACTGTAGCGAGGGAGCGCTGCACTGTCAGATTGACTGTAGCAAGGGAGCGCTGCACTGACAGATAGACTGTACTGAGGGATTGGTGCACTGTCAGATAGACTGCACCGAGGGAGCGCTGCGCTGTCAGATAGACTGCACCCAGGGAGCGCTGCGCTGTCAGATAGACTGCACCAAGCGAGCGCTGCGCTGTCAGATAGACTGCACCCAGGGAGCGCTGCGCTCTCAGACAGATTGCTCCGAGGGAGCGCTGTGCTGTCAGATAGACTGTACTGAGGGATTGCTGCACTGTCAGAATGGCTGCACCGAGGGTGCGCTGCGCTGTCAGATAGACTGTACTGAGGGATTGCTGCACTGTCAGATGGACTGTATCGATGCAGCGCTGGGCTGTCAGATAGACAGTACCGAGGGAGCGCTGCGCTGTCAGAAAGACAGTACCGAGGGAGCACTGCGCTGTCAGAAAGACAGTACCGAGCGAGCGCTGCGCTGTCAGAAAGACAGTACCGAGGGAGTGCTGTGCTGTCAGATAGACTGTACCGAGGGAGCGCAGCACTGTCAGATAGATGGTACGGGGAGATTGCTGCACTGTCAGATAGACTTTATTGAGGGAGCGCTGCACTGTCAGCTTGACTGTAGCGAGGGAGCGCTGCACTGTCAAATTGACTGTAGCGAGGGAGCGCTGCACTGTCAGATTGACTGTAGCGAGGGAGCGCTGCACTGTCAGATTGACTATAGCGAGGGAGCGCTGCACTGTCAGATTGACTGTAGCGAGGGAGCGCTGCACTGTCAGATTGACTGTAGCGAGGGAGCGCTGCACTGTCAGATTGACTGTAGCGAGGGAGCGCTGCACTGTCAGATTGACTGTAGCGAGGGAGCGCTGCACTGTCAGATTGACTGTAGCGAGGGAGCGCTGCACTGTCAGATTGACTGTAGCGCGGGAGCGCTGCACTGTCATATTGACTGTATCGATGCAGCGCTGGGCTGTCAGATAGACTGCACCGAGGGACCGCTGGGCTGTCAGATAGACAGTACCGAGGGAGCGCTGCGCTGTCAGAAAGACAGTACCGAGGGAGCACTGCGCTGTCAGAAAGACAGTACCGAGAGAGCGCTGCGCTGTCAGATAGACAGTACCGAGGGAGTGCTGCGCTGTCAGATAGACTGTACAGAGGGAGTGCTGCACTGTCAGATAGACTGCACTCAGGGAGCGCTGCGCTGTCAGACAGACTGCACCAGGGAGCGCTGCGCTGTCAGACAGACTGTACCGAGCGAGCGCTGCGCTGTCAGATAGACTGTACCGAGGGAGCGCTGCACTGTCAGATACACTGTACGGGGGGATTGCTGCACAGTCAGATGGACTGTATCGATGGAGCATTGCGCTGTCAGATAGACTGCACCGAAGGAGCGCTGCACTGTCAGATAGACTGCACCCAGAGAGCGCAGCGCTGTCAGAGAGACTGCACTCAGGGAGCGCTGCGCTGTCAGACAGACTGCACCCAGGGAGCACTGCGCTGTCAGATAGAATGTACCAAGGGAGCGCTGCGCTATTAGAAAGACTGTACCGAGGGAGCGCTGCGCTGTCAGATAGACTGTACCGAGGGAGCGCTGCACTGTCAGATAGACTGCACTCAGGGAGCGCTGCGCTGTCAGACAGACTGCACCAGGGAGCGCTGCGCTGTCAGATAGACTGCACCAAGCGAGCGCTGCGCTGTCAGACAGACTGTACCGAGCGAGCGCTGCGCTGTCAGATAGACTGTACCGAGGGAGCGCTGCACTGTCAGATACACTGTACGGGGGGATTGCTGCACTGTCAGATGGACTGTATCGATGGAGCATTGCGCTGTCAGATAGACTGCACCGAGGGAGCGCTGCGCTGTCAGATAGACTGCACCGAGGGATTGCTGCGCTGTCAGATGGACTGTATCGATGGAGCGCTGCACTGTCATATAGACTGTACTGAGGGATTGGTGCACTGTCAGATAGACTGCACTTAGGGAGCGCTGCGCTGTCAGATAGACTGCACCCAGGGAGCGCTGCGCTGTCAGATAGACTGCACCAAGCGAGCGCTGCGCTGTCAGATAGACTGCACCCAGGGAGCGCTGCGCTCTCAGACAGATTGCTCCGAGGGAGCGCTGTGCTGTCAGATAGACTGTACTGAGGGATTGCTGCACTGTCAGAATGGCTGCACCGAGGGTGCGCTGCGCTGTCAGATAGACTGTACTGAGGGATTGCTGCACTGTCAGATGGACTGTATCGAAGCAGCGCTGCGCTGTCAGATAGACAGTACCGAGGGAGCGCTGCGCTGTCAGAAAGACAGTACCGAGGGAGCACTGCGCTGTCAGAAAGACAGTACCGAGCGAGCGCTGCGCTGTCAGATAGACAGTACCGAGGGAGTGCTGTGCTGTCAGATAGACTGTACCGAGGGAGCGCAGCACTGTCAGATAGATGGTACGGGGAGATTGCTGCACTGTCAGATAGACTTTATTGAGGGAGCGCTGCACTGTCAGCTTGACTGTAGCGAGGGAGCGCTGCACTGTCAAATTGACTGTAGCGAGGGAGCGCTGCACTGTCAAATTGACTGTAGCGCGGGAGCGCTGCACTGTCAGATAGACTGTACCGAGGGAGCGCTGCACTGTCAGATTGACTGTAGCGAGGGAGCGCTGCACTGTCAGATTGACTGTAGCGAGGGAGCGCTGAACTGTCAGATTGACTGTAGCGAGGGAGCGCTGCACTGTCAGATTGACTGTAGCGAGGGAGCGCTGCACTGTCAGATTGACTGTAGCGAGGGAGCGCTGCACTGTCAGATTGACTGTAGCGAGGGAGCGCTGCACTGTCAGATTGACTGTAGCGAGGGAGCGCTGCACTGTCAGATTGACCGTAGCGAGGGAGCGCTGCACTGTCAGATTGACTGTAGCGAGGGAGCGCTGCACTGTCAGATTGACTGTAGCGAGGGAGCGCTGCACTGTCAGATTGACTGTAGCGAGGGAGCGCTGCACTGTCAGATTGACTGTAGCGAGGGAGCGCTGCACTGTCAGATTGACTGTAGCGAGGGAGCGCTGCACTGTCAGATTGACTGTAGCGAGGGAGCGCTGCACTGTCAGATTGACTGTAGCGCGGGAGCGCTGCACTGTCAGATGGACTGTATCGATGCAGCGATGGGCTGTCAGATAGACAGCACCGAGGGACCGCTGCGCTGTCAGATAGACAGTACCAAGGGAGCGCTGCGCTGTCAGAAAGACAGTACCGAGGGAGTACTGCGCTGTCAGAAAGACAGTACCGAGAGAGCGCTGCGCTGTCAGATAGACAGTACCGAGGGAGTGCTGCGCTGTCAGATAGACTGTACCGAGAGAGCACTGCACTGTCAGATAGACTGCACCCAGAGAGCGGAGCACTGTCAGATAGACTGCACTCAGGGAGCGCTGCGCTGTCAGACAGACTTCCCCCAGGGAGCACTGCGCTGTCAGATAGAATGTACCGAGGGAGCGCTGCGCTATCAGAAAGACTGTACCGAGGGAGCGCTGCGCTGTCAGATAGACTGTACCGAGGGAGCGCTGCACTGTCAGATAGACTGCACTCAGGGAGCGCTGCGCTGTCAGACAGACTGCACCAGGGAGCGCTGCGCTGTCAGACAGACTGTACCGAGCGAGCGCTGCGCTGTCAGATAGACTGTACCGAGGGAGCGCTGCACTGTCAGATACACTGTACGGGGGGATTGCTGCACTGTCAGATGGACTGTATCGATGGAGCATTGCGCTGTCAGATAGACTGCACCGAGGGAGCGCTGCACTGTCAGATAGACTGCACTCAGGGAGCGCTGCGCTGTCAGACAGACTGCACCAGGGAGCGCTGCGCTGTCAGACAGACTGTACCGAGCGAGCGCTGCGCTGTCAGATAGACTGTACCGAGGGAGCGCTGCACTGTCAGATACACTGTACGGGGGGATTGCTGCACTGTCAGATGGACTGTATCGATGAAGCATTGCGCTGTCAGATAGACTGCACCGAGGGAGCGCTGCACTGTCAGATAGATTGTATTGAGGGACCGCTGCGCTGTCAGATAGACAGTACCGAGGCAGCGCTGCACTGTCAGATAGATGGTACGGGGGGATTGCTGCGCTGTCAGATGGACTGTATTGATGGAGCATTTCGCTGTCAGATAGACTGCACCGAGGGAGCGCTGCAATGTCAGATAGATTGTATTGAGGGAGCGCTGCACGGTCAGATTGACTGTAGCGAGGGAGCGCTGCACTGTCAGATTGACTGTAGTGAGGGAGCGCTGCACTGTCAGATTGACTGTAGCGAGGGAGCGCTGCACTGTCAGATTGACTGTAGCGAGGGAGCGCTGCACTGTCAGATAGATTGTACCGAGGGAGTGCTGCACTGTCAGATTGACTGTAGCGAGGGAGTGCTGCACTGTCAGATTGACTGTAGCGAGGGAGCCCTGCACTGTCAGATTGACTGTAGCGAGGGAGCGCTGCACTGTCAGATTGACTGTAGCGAGGGAGCGCTGCACTGTCAGATTGACTGTAGCGCGGGAGAGCAGCACTGTCAAATTGACTGTAGCGCGGGAGCGCTGCACTGTCAGATAGACTGTACCGAGGGAGCGTTGAACTGTCAGATTGACTGTAGGGAGGGAGCGCTGCAGTGTCAGATTGACTGTAGCGAGGGTGCGCTGCACTGTCAGATTGTCTGTAGCGAGGGTGCGCTGCACTGTCAGATTGTCTGTAGCGAGGGTGCGCTGCACTGTCAGATTGGGTGTACCGAGGGTGAGCTGCACTGTCAGATAGACTGCACGGAGGGAGCGCTGCACTGTCAGATAGACTGTACTGAGGGATTGCTGCACTGTCAGATAGACTGCACCGAGGGAGCGCTGCGCTGTCAGATAGACTGCACCGTGGGAGCGCTGCGCTGTCAGATAGACTGCACCCAGGGAGCGCTGCGCTCTCAGACAGATTGCTCCGAGGGAGCGCTGTGCTGTCAGATAGACTGTACTGAGGGATTGCTGCACTGTCAGAATGGCTGCACCGAGGGTGCGCTGCGCTGTCAGATAGACTGTACTGAGGGATTGCTGCACTGTCAGATGGACTGTATCGATGCAGCGCTGGGCTGTCAGATAGACAGCACCGAGGGACCGCTGCGCTGTCAGATAGACAGTACCGAGGGAGCGCTGCGCTGTCAGAAAGACAGTACCGAGGGAGCACTGCGCTGTCAGAAAGACAGTACCGAGGGAGCGCTGCGCTGTCAGATAGACAGTACCGAGGGAGTGCTGTGCTGTCAGATAGACTGTACCGAGGGAGCGCAGCACTGTCAGATAGATGGTACGGGGAGATTGCTGCACTGTCAGATAGACTTTATTGAGGGAGCGCTGCACTGTCAGCTTGACTGTAGCGAGGGAGCGCTGCACTGTCAAATTGACTGTAGCGAGGGAGCGCTGCACTGTCAAATTGACTGTAGCGCGGGAGCGCTGCACTGTCAGATAGACTGTACCGAGGGAGCGCTGCACTGTCAGATTGACTGTAGCGAGGGAGCGCTGCACTGTCAGATTGACTGTAGCGAGGGAGCGCTGCACTGTCAGATTGACTGTAGCGAGGGAGCGCTGCACTGTCAGATTGACTGTAGCGCGGGAGAGCTGCACTGTCAAATTGACTGTAGCGCGGGAGCGCTGCACTGTCAGATAGACTGTACCGAGGGAGCGTTGCACTGTCAGATTGACTGTAGGGAGGGAGCGCTGCAGTGTCAGATTGACTGTAGCGAGGGTGCGCTGCACTGTCAGATTGTCTGTAGCGAGGGTGCGCTGCACTGTCACATAGACTGTGCCGAGGGAGTGCTGCACTGTCAGATTGGGTGTACCGAGGGTGAGCTGCACTGTCAGATAGACTGCACGGAGGGAGCCCTGCACTGTCAGATAGACTGTACTGAGGGATTGCTGCACTGTCAGATAGACTGCACCAAGGGAGCGCTGCACTGTCAGATAGACTGTACTGAAGGATTGCTGCACTGCCAGATAGACTGCACCGAGGGAGCGCTGTGCTGTCAGATAGACTGTACCGAGGGATTGCTGCGCTGTCAGATGGACTGTATCGATGGAGCGCTGCACTGTCAGATAGACTGCACTGAGGGAGCGCTGCGCTGTCAGATAGACTGCACCGATGGATTGCTGCACTGTCAGATAGACTGCACCGAGGGAGCGCTGCACTGTCAAATAGACTGCACCGATGGATTGCTGCTCTGTCAGATGGACTGTATCGATGCAGCGCTGCGCTGTCAGATAGACAGCATCGAGGGAATGCTGCGCTGTCAGATAGACTGCACCCAGGGTGCGCAGCGCTTTAAGATAGACTGTACCGAGGGAGCGCTGCGCTGTCAGATAGAATGTACCGAGGGAGCGGTGCGCTGTCAGATAGAATGTACCGAGGGAGCGCTGCGCTGTCAGATAGACTGTACCGAGGGAGGGCTGCACTGTCAGATTGACTGTAGTGAGGGTGCGCTGCACCGTCAGATAGACTGTACCGAGGGTGAGCTGCACTGTCAGATTGACTGTACTGAGGGATTGCTGCACTGTCAGATAGACTGCACCGAGGGAGCTCTGCGCTGTCAGATGGACTGCACCGAGGGATTGCTGCGCTGTCAGATGGACTGTATCGATGCAGCGACGGGCTGTCAGATAGACAGTACCGAGGGAGCGCTGCGCTGTCAGAAAGACAGTACCGAGGGAGCGCTGCGCTGTCAGAAAGACAGTACCGAGGGAGCGCTGCGCTGTCAGAAAGACAGTACCGAGGGAGCGCTGCGCTGTCAGATAGACAGTACCGAGGGAGCGCTGCGCTGTCAGGTAGACAGTACCGAGGGAGCGCTGCGCTGTCAGAAAGACAGTACCGAGGGAGCACTGCGCTGTCAGAAAGACAGTACCGAGCGAGCGCTGCGCTGTCAGATAGACAGTACCGAGGGAGTGCTGTGCTGTCAGATAGACTGTACCGAGGGAGCGCAGCACTGTCAGATAGATGGTACGGGGAGATTGCTGCACTGTCAGATAGACTTTATTGAGGGAGCGCTGCACTGTCAGCTTGACAGTAGCGAGGGAGCGCTGCACTGGCAAATTGACTGTAGCGAGGGAGCGCTGCACTGTCAAATTGACTGTAGCGAGGGAGCGCTGCACTGTCAGATTGACTGTAGCGAGGGAGCGCTGCACTGTCAGATTGACTATAGCGAGGGAGCACTGCACTGTCAGATTGACTGTAGCGAGGGAGCGCTGCACTGTCAGATTGACTGTAGCGAGGGAGCGCTGCACTGTCAGATTGACTGTAGCGAGGGAGCGCTGCACTGTCAGATTGACTGTAGCGAGGGAGCGCTGCACTGTCAGATTGACTGTAGCGAGGGAGCGCTGCACTGTCAGATTGACTGTAGCGAGGGAGCGCTGCACTGTCAGATTGACTGTAGCGCGGGAGCGCTGCACTGTCAGATTGACTGTAGCGAGGGAGCGCTGCACTGTCAGATTGACTGTAGCGAGGGAGCGCTGCACTGTCAGACTGACTGTAGCGAGGGAGCGCTGCACTGTAAGATTGACTGTAGCGAGGGAGCGCTGCACTGTCAGATTGACTGTAGCGAGGGAGCGCTGCACTGTCAGATTGACTGTAGCGCGGGAGCGCTGGACTGTCAGATAGACTGTAGTGAGGGAGCGCTGCACTGTCAGATTGACTGTAGCGAGGGAGCGCTGCCCTGTCAGATTGACTGTAGCGCGGGAGCGCTGCACTGTCAGATGGACTGTATCGATGCAGCGCTGGGCTGTCAGATAGACAGCACCGAGGGCCCGCTGGGCTGTCAGATAGACAGTACCGAGGGAGCGCTGCGCTGTCAGAAAGACAGTACCGAGGGAGCACTGCGCTGTCAGAAAGACAGTACCGAGAGAGCGCTGCGCTGTCAGATAGACAGTACCGAGGGAGTGCTGCGCTGTCAGATAGACTGTACAGAGGGAGTGCTGCACTGTCAGATAGACTGCACACAGGGAGCGCTGCGCTGTCAGACAGACTGCACCAGGGAGCGCTGCGCTGTCAGACAGACTGTACCGAGCGAGCACTGCGCTGTCAGATAGACTGTACCGAGGGAGCGCTGCACTGTCAGATACACTGTACGGGGGGATTGCTGCACTGTCAGATGGACTGTATCGATGGAGCACTGCGCTGTCAGATAGACTGCACCGAAGGAGCGCTGCACTGTCAGATAGACTGCACCCAGAGAGCGCAGCGCTGTCAGATAGACTGCACTCAGGGAGCGCTGCGCTGTCAGACAGACTGCACCCAGGGAGCACTGCGCTGTCAGATAGAATGTACCAAGGGAGCGCTGCGCTATTAGAAAGACTGTACCGAGGGAGCGCTGCGCTGTCAGATAGACTGTACCGAGGGAGCGCTGCACTGTCAGATAGACTGCACTCAGGGAGCGCTGCGCTGTCAGACAGACTGCACCAGGGAGCGCTGCGCTGTCAGATAGACTGCACCAAGCGAGCGCTGCGCTGTCAGACAGACTGTACCGAGCGAGCGCTGCGCTGTCAGATAGACTGTACCGAGGGAACGCTGCACTGTCAGATACACTGTACGGGGGGATTGCTGCACTGTCAGATGGACTGTATCGATGGAGCATTGCGCTGTCAGATAGACTGCACCGAGGGAGTGCTGCACTGTCAGATAGACTGTACTGAAGGATTGCTGCACTCTCAGATAGACTGCACCCAGGGAGCGCTGCGCTGTCAGATAGACTGCACCGAGGGATTGCTGCGCTGTCAGATGGACTGTATCGATGGAGCGCTGCACTGTCACATAGACTGTACTGAGGGATTGGTGCACTGTCAGATAGACTGCACTTAGGGAGCGCTGCGCTGTCAGATAGACTGCACCCAGGGAGCGCTGCGCTGTCAGATAGACTGCACCAAGCGAGCGCTGCGCTGTCAGATAGACTGCACCCAGGGAGCGCTGCGCTCTCAGACAGATTGCTCCAAGGGAGCGCTGTGCTGTCAGATAGACTGTACTGAGGGATTGCTGCACTGTCAGAATGGCTGCACCGAGGGTGCGCTGCGCTGTCAGATAGACTGTACTGAGGGATTGCTGCACTGTCAGATGGACTGTATCGATGCAGCGCTGTGCTGTCAGATAGACAGCACCGAGGGACCGCTGCGCTGTCAGATAGACAGTACCGAGGGAGCGCTGCGCTGTCAGAAAGACAGTACCGAGGGAGCACTGCGCTGTCAGAAAGACAGTACCGAGCGAGCGCTGCGCTGTCAGATAGACAGTACCGAGGGAGTGCTGTGCTGTCAGATAGACTGTACCGAGGGAGCGCAGCACTGTCAGATAGATGGTACGGGGAGATTGCTGCACTGTCAGATAGACTTTATTGAGGGAGCGCTGCACTGTCAGCTTGACTGTAGCGAGGGAGCGCTGCACTGTCAAATTGACTGTAGCGAGGGAGCGCTGCACTGTCAAATTGACTGTAGCGCGGGAGCGCTGCACTGTCAGATAGACTGTACCGAGGGAGCGCTGCACTGTCAGATTGACTGTAGCGAGGGAGCGCTGCACTGTCAGATTGACTGTAGCGAGGGAGCGCTGCACTGTCAGATTGACTGTAGCGAGGGAGCGCTGCACTGTCAGATTGACTGTAGCGAGGGAGCGCTGCACTGTCAGATTGACTGTAGCGAGGGAGCGCTGCACTGTCAGATTGACTGTAGCGAGGGAGCGCTGCACTGTCAGATTGACTGTAGCGAGGGAGCGCTGCACTGTCAGATTGACTGTAGCGAGGGAGCGCTGCACTGTCAGATTGACTGTAGCGAGGGAGCGCTGCACTGTCAGATTGACTGTAGCGAGGGAACGCTGCACTGTCAGATTGACTGTAGCGAGGGAGCGCTGCACTGTCAGATTGACTGTAGCGAGGGAGCGCTGCACTGTCAGATTGACTGTAGCGAGGGAGCGCTGCACTGTCAGATTGACTGTAGCGAGGGAGCGCTGCACTGTCAGATTGACTGTAGCGAGGGAGCGCTGCACTGTCAGATTGACTGTAGCGAGGGAGCGCTGCACTGTCAGATTGACTGTAGCGCGGGAGCGCTGCACTGTCAGATTGACTGTAGCGAGGGAGCGCTGCACTGTCAGATTGACTGTAGCGAGGGAGCGCTGCACTGTCAGACTGACTGTAGCGAGGGAGCGCTGCACTGTAAGATTGACTGTAGCGAGGGAGCGCTGCACTGTCAGATTGACTGTAGCGAGGGAGCGCTACACTGTCAGATTGACTGTAGCGCGGGAGCGCTGCACTGTCAGATAGACTGTAGTGAGGGAGCGCTGCACTGTCAGATTGACTGTAGCGAGGGAGCGCTGCCCTGTCAGATTGACTGTAGCGCGGGAGCGCTGCACTGTCAGATGGACTGTATCGATGCAGCGCTGGGCTGTCAGATAGACAGCACCGAGGGACCGCTGGGCTGTCAAATAGACAGTACCGAGAGAGCGCTGCGCTGTCAGATAGACAGTACCGAGGGAGTGCTGCGCTGTCAGATAGACTGTACAGAGGGAGTGCTGCACTGTCAGATAGACTGCACTCAGGGAGCGCTGCGCTGTCAGACAGACTGCACCAGGGAGCGCTGCGCTGTCAGACAGACTGTACCGAGCGAGCACTGCGCTGTCAGATAGACTGTACCGAGGGAGCGCTGCACTGTCAGATACACTGTACGGGGGGATTGCTGCACTGTCAGATGGACTGTATCGATGGAGCACTGCGCTGTCAGATAGACTGCACCGAAGGAGCGCTGCACTGTCAGATAGACTGCACCCAGAGAGCGCAGCGCTGTCAGATAGACTGCACTCAGGGAGCGCTGCGCTGTCAGACAGACTGCACCCAGGGAGCACTGCGCTGTCAGATAGAATGTACCAAGGGAGCGCTGCGCTATTAGAAAGACTGTACCGAGGGAGCGCTGCGCTGTCAGATAGACTGTACCGAGGGAGCGCTGCACTGTCAGATAGACTGCACTCAGGGAGCGCTGCGCTGTCAGACAGACTGCACCAGGGAGCGCTGCGCTGTCAGATAGACTGCACCAAGCGAGCGCTGCGCTGTCAGACAGACTGTACCGAGCGAGCGAGCGCTGCGCTGTCAGATAGACTGTACCGAGGGAGCGCTGCACTGTCAGATACACTGTACGGGGGGATTGCTGCACTGTCAGATGGACTGTATCGATGGAGCTTTGCGCTGTCAGATAGACTGCACCGAGGGAGCGCTGCACTGTCAGATAGACTGTACTGAAGGATTGCTGCACTCTCAGATAGACTGCACCCAGGGAGCGCTGCGCTGTCAGATAGACTGCACCGAGGGATTGCTGCGCTGTCAGATGGACTGTATCGATGGAGCGCTGCACTGTCATATAGACTGTACTGAGGGATTGGTGCACTGTCAGATAGACTGCACTTAGGGAGCGCTGCGCTGTCAGATAGACTGCACCCAGGGAGCGCTGCGCTGTCAGATAGACTGCACCAAGCGAGCGCTGCGCTGTCAGATAGACTGCACCCAGGGAGCGCTGCGCTCTCAGACAGATTGCTCCGAGGGAGCGCTGTGCTGTCAGATAGACTGTACTGAGGGATTGCTGCACTGTCAGAATGGCTGCACCGAGGGTGCGCTGCGCTGTCAGATAGACTGTACTGAGGGATTGCTGCACTGTCAGATGGACTGTATCGATGCAGCGCTGTGCTGTCAGATAGACAGCACCGAGGGACCGCTGCGCTGTCAGATAGACAGTACCGAGGGAGCGCTGCGATGTCAGAAAGACAGTACCGAGGGAGCACTGCGCTGTCAGAAAGACAGTACCGAGCGAGCGCTGCGCTGTCAGATAGACAGTACGGAGGGAGTGCTGTGCTGTCAGATAGACTGTACCGAGGGAGCACTGCACTGTCAGATAGACTGCACCCAGAGAGCGGAGCACTGTCAGATAGACTGCACTCAGGGAGCGCTGCGCTGTCAGACAGACTTCCAACAGGGAGCACTGCGCTGTCAGATAGAATGTACCGAGGGAGCGCTGCGCTATCAGAAAGACTGTACCGAGGGAGCGCTGCGCTGTCAGATAGACTGTACCGAGGGAGCGCTGCACTGTCAGATAGACTGCACTCAGGGAGCGCTGCGCTGTCAGACAGACTGCACCAGGGAGCGCTGCGCTGTCAGACAGACTGTACCGAGCGAGCGCTGCGCTGTCAGATAGACTGTACCGAGGGAGCGCTGCACTGTCAGATACACTGTACGGGGGGATTGCTGCACTGTCAGATGGACTGTATCGATGGAGCATTGCGCTGTCAGATAGACTGCACCGAGGGAGCGCTGCACTGTCAGATAGATTGTATTGAGGGACCGCTGCGCTGTCAGATAGACAGTACCGAGGCAGCGCTGCACTGTCAGATAGATGGTACGGGGGGATTGCTGCGCTGTCAGATGGACTGTATTGATGGAGCATTTCGCTGTCAGATAGACTGCACCGAGGGAGCGCTGCACTGTCAGATAGATTGTATTGAGGGAGCGCTGCACGGTCAGATTGACTGTAGCGAGGGATCGCTGCACTGTCAGATTGACTGTAGTGAGGGAGCGCTGCACTGTCAGATTGACTGTAGCGAGGGAGCGCTGCCCTGTCAGATTGACTGTAGCGCGGGAGCGCTGCACTGTCAGATAGATTGTACCGAGGGAGTGCTGCACTGTCAGATTGACTGTAGCGAGGGAGTGCTGCACTGTCAGATTGACTGTAGCGAGGGAGCGCTGCACTGTCAGATTGACTGTAGCGAGGGAGCGCTGCACTGTCAGATTGACTGTAGCGAGGGAGCGCTGCACTGTCAGATTGACTGTAGCGCGGGAGAGCTGCACTGTCAAATTGACTGTAGCGCGGGAGCGCTGCACTGTCAGATAGACTGTACCGAGGGAGCGTTGCACTGTCAGATTGACTGTAGGGAGGGAGCGCTGCAGTGTCAGATTGACTGTAGCGAGGGTGCGCTGCACTGTCAGATTGTCTGTAGCGAGGGTGCGCTGCACTGTCAGATTGTCTGTAGCGAGGGTGCGCTGCACTGTCAGATTGGGTGTACCGAGGGTGAGCTGCACTGTCAGATAGACTGCACGGAGGGAGCGCTGCACTGTCAGATAGACTGTACTGAGGGATTGCTGCACTGTCAGATAGACTGCACCGAGGGAGCGCTGCGCTGTCAGATAGACTGCACCGTGGGAGCGCTGCGCTGTCAGATAGACTGCACCCAGGGAGCGCTGCGCTCTCAGACAGATTGCTCCGAGGGAGCGCTGTGCTGTCAGATAGACTGTACTGAGGGATTGCTGCACTGTCAGAATGGCTGCACCGAGGGTGCGCTGCGCTGTCAGATAGACTGTACTGAGGGATTGCTGCACTGTCAGATGGACTGTATCGATGCAGCGCTGGGCTGTCAGATAGACAGCACCGAGGGACCGCTGCGCTGTCAGATAGACAGTACCGAGGGAGCGCTGCGCTGTCAGAAAGACAGTACCGAGGGAGCACTGCGCTGTCAGAAAGACAGTACCGAGGGAGCGCTGCGCTGTCAGATAGACAGTACCGAGGGAGTGCTGTGCTGTCAGATAGACTGTACCGAGGGAGCGCAGCACTGTCAGATAGATGGTACGGGGAGATTGCTGCACTGTCAGATAGACTTTATTGAGGGAGCGCTGCACTGTCAGCTTGACTGTAGCGAGGGAGCGCTGCACTGTCAAATTGACTGTAGCGAGGGAGCGCTGCACTGTCAAATTGACTGTAGCGCGGGAGCGCTGCACTGTCAGATAGACTGTACCGAGGGAGCGCTGCACTGTCAGATAGACTGTACCGAGGGAGCGCTGCACTGTCAGATTGACTGTAGCGAGGGAGCGCTGCACTGTCAGATTGACTGTAGCGAGGGAGCGCTGCACTGTCAGATTGACTGTAGCGCGGGAGAGCTGCACTGTCAAATTGACTGTAGCGCGGGAGCGCTGCACTGTCAGATAGACTGTACCGAGGGAGCGTTGCACTGTCAGATTGACTGTAGGGAGGGAGCGCTGCAGTGTCAGATTGACTGTAGCGAGGGTGCGCTGCACTGTCAGATTGTCTGTAGCGAGGGTGCGCTGCACTGTCACATAGACTGTGCCGAGGGATTGCTGCACTGTCAGATAGACTGCACCGAGGGAGCGCTGCGCTGTCAGATAGACTGCACCAAGGGAGCGCTGCACTGTCAGATAGACTGTACTGAAAGATTGCTGCACTGCCAGATAGACTGCACCGAGGGAGCGCTGTGCTGTCAGATAGACTGTACCGAGGGATTGCTGCGCTGTCAGATGGACTGTATCGATGGAGCGCTGCACTGTCAGATAGACTGCACTGAGGGAGCGCTGCACTGTCAGATAGACTGCACCGATGGATTGCTGCACTGTCAGATAGACTGCACCGATGGATTGCTGCTCTGTCAGATGGACTGTATCGATGCAGCGCTGCGCTGTCAGATAGACAGAACCGAGGGAATGCTGCGCTGTCAGATAGATTGCACCCAGGGTGCGCAGCGCTTTAAGATAGACTGTACCGAGGGAGCGCTACGCTGTCAGATAGAATGTACCGAGGGAGCGGTGCGCTGTCAGATAGAATGTACCGAGGGAGCGCTGCGCTGTCAGATAGACTGTACCGAGGGAGCACTGCACTGTCAGATAGATGGTACGGGGAGATTGCTACACTGTCAGATAGACTGTATTGAGGGAGCGTTGCACTGTTAGATTGACTGTAGCGAGGGAGCGCTGTACTGTCAAATTGACTGTAGCGCGGGAGCGCTGCACTGTCAGATAGACTGTAACGAGGGAGTGCTGCACTGTCAGATTGACTGAAGCGAGGGAGTGCTGCACTGTCAAATTGACTGTAGAGAGGGAGCGCTGCACTGTCAGATTGACTGTAGCGCGGGAGCGCTGCACTGTCAGATAGATTGTACCGAGGGAGTGCTGCACTGTCAGATTGACTGTAGCAAGGGAGTGCTGCACTGTCAGATTGACTGTAGCGAGGGAGCGCTGCACTGTCAGATTGACTGTAGCGAGGGAGCGCTGCGCTCTCAGACAGATTGCTCCGAGGGAGCGCTGTGCTGTCAGATAGACTGTACTGAGGGATTGCTGCACTGTCAGAATGGCTGCACCGAGGGTGCGCTGCGCTGTCAGATAGACTGTACTGAGGGATTGCTGCACTGTCAGATGGACTGTATCGATGCAGCGCTGGGCTGTCAGATAGACAGCACCGAGGGACCGCTGCGCTGTCAGATAGACAGTACCGAGGGAGCGCTGCGCTGTCAGAAAGACAGTACCGAGGGAGCACTGCGCTGTCAGAAAGACAGTACCGAGCGAGCGCTGCGCTGTCAGATAGACAGTACCGAGGGAGTGCTGTGCTGTCAGATAGACTGTACCGAGGGAGCGCAGCACTGTCAGATAGATGGTACGGGGAGATTGCTCCACTGTCAGATAGACTTTATTGAGGGAGCGCTGCACTGTCAGCTTGACTGTAGCGAGGGAGCGCTGCACTGTCAAATTGACTGTAGCGAGGGAGCGCTGCACTGTCAGATTGACTGTAGCGAGGGAGCGCTGCACTGTCAGATTGACTATAGCGAGGGAGCACTGCACTGTCAGATTGACTGTAGCGAGGGAGCGCTGCACTGTCAGATTGACTGTAGCGAGGGAGCGCTGCACTGTCAGATTGACTGTAGCGAGGGAGCGCTGCACTGTCAGAATGACTGTAGCGAGGGAGCGCTGCACTGTCAAATTGACTGTAGCGCGGGAGCGCTGCACTGTAAGATTGACTGTAGCGAGGGAGCGCTGCACTGTCAGATTGACTGTAGCGAGGGAGCGCTGCACTGTAAGATTGACTGTAGCGAGGGAGCGCTGCACTGTCAGATTGACTGTAGCGAGGGAGCGCTGCACTGTCAGATTGACTGTAGCGAGGGAGCGCTGCACTGTCAGATGGACTGTATCAATGCAGCGCTGGGCTGTCAGATAGACAGCACCGAGGGACCGCTGCGCTGTCAGATAGACAGTACCGAGGGAGCGCTGCGCTGTCAGAAAGACAGTACCGAGGGAGCACTGCGCTGTCAGAGAGACAGTACCGAGAGAGCGCTGCGCTGTCAGATAGACAGTACCGAGGGAGTGCTGCGCTGTCAGATAGACTGTACAGAGGGAGTGCTGCACTGTCAGATAGACTGCACTCAGGGAGCGCTGCGCTGTCAGACAGACTGCACCAGGGAGCGCTGCGCTGTCAGACAGACTGTACCGAGCGAGCGCTGCGCTGTCAGATAGACTGTACCGAGGGAGCGCTGCACTGTCAGATACACTGTACGGGGGGATTGCTGCACTGTCAGATGGACTGTATCGATGGAGCATTGCGCTGTCAGATAGACTGCACCGAAGGAGCGCTGCACTGTCAGATAGACTGCACCCAGAGAGCGCAGCGCTGTCAGATAGACTGCACTCAGGGAGCGCTGCGCTGTCAGACAGACTGCACCCAGGGAGCACTGCGCTGTCAGATAGAATGTACCAAGGGAGCGCTGAGCTATAAGAAAGACTGTACCGAGGGAGCGCTGCGCTGTCAGATAGACTGTACCGAGGGAGCGCTGCGCTGTCAGATAGACTGTACCGAGGGAGCGCTGCACTGTCAGACAGACTGCACTCAGGGAGCGCTGCGCTGTCAGACAGACTGCACCAGGGAGCGCTGCGCTGTCAGACAGACTGTACCGAGCGAGCGCTGCGCTGTCAGATAGACTGTACCGAGGGAGCGCTGCACTGTCAGATACACTGTACGGGGGGATTGCTGCACTGTCAGATGGACTGTATCGATGGAGCATTGCGCTGTCAGATAGACTGCACCGAGGGAGCGCTGCACTGTCAGATAGACTGTACTGAAGGATTGCTGCACTCTCAGATAGACTGCACCCAGGGAGCGCTGCACTGTCAGATAGACTGCACCGAGGGATTGCTGCGCTGTCAGATGGACTGTATCGATGGAGCGCTGCACTGTCATATAGACTGTACTGAGGGATTGGTGCACTGTCAGATAGACTGCACCTAGGGAGCGCTGCGCTGTCAGATAGACTGCACCCAGGGAGCGCTGCATTGTCAGATAGACTGCACCAAGCGAGCGCTGCGCTGTCAGATAGACGGCACCCAGGGAGCGCTGCGCTCTCAGACAGATTGCTCCGAGGGAGCGCTGTGCTGTCAGATAGACTGTACTGAGGGATTGCTGCACTGTCAGAATGGCTGCACCGAGGGTGCGCTGCGCTGTCAGATAGACTGTACTGAGGGATTGCTGCACTGTCAGATGGACTGTATCGATGCAGCGCTGGGCTGTCAGATAGACAGCACCGAGGGACCGCTGCGCTGTCAGATAGACAGTACCGAGGGAGCACTGCGCTGTCAGAAAGACAGTACCGAGGGAGCACTGCGCTGTCAGAAAGACAGTACCGAGGGAGCGCTGCGCTGTCAGATAGACAGTACCGAGGGAGAGCTGCGCTGTCAGATAGACTGTACCGAGGGAGCGCAGCACTGTCAGATAGATGGTACGGGGAGATTGCTGCACTGTCAGATAGACTTTATTGAGGGAGCGCTGCACTGTCAGCTTGACTGTAGCGAGGGAGCGCTGCACTGTCAAATTGACTGTAGCGAGGGAGCGCTGCACTGTCAAATTGACTGTAGCGCGGGAGCGCTGCACTGTCAGATTGACTGTACCGAGGGAGCGCTGCACTGTCAGATTGACTGTAGCGAGGGAGCGCTGCACTGTCAGATTGACTGTAGCGAGGGAGCGCTGCACTGTCAGATTGACTGTAGCGAGGGAGCGCTGCACTGTCAGATTGACTGTAGCGAGGGAGCGCTGCACTGTCAGATTGACTGTAGCGAGGGAGCGCTGCACTGTCAGATTGACTGTAGCGAGGGAGCGCTGCACTGTCAGATTGACTGTAGCGAGGGAGCGCTGCACTGTCAGATTGACTGTAGCGAGGGAGCGCTGCACTGTCAGATTGACTGTAGCGAGGGAGCGCTGCACTGTCAGATTGACTGTAGCGAGGGAGCGCTGCACTGTCAGATTGACTGTAGCGAGGGAGCGCTGCACTGTCAGATTGACTGTAGCGAGGGAGCGCTGCACTGTCAGATTGACTGTAGCGAGGGAGCGCTGCACTGTCAGATTGACTGTAGCGAGGGAGCGCTGCACTGTCAGATTGACTGTAGCGAGGGAGCGCTGCACTGTCAAATTGACTGTAGCGCGGGAGCGCTGCACCGTCAGATTGACTGTAGCGAGGGAGCGCTGCACTGTCAGATTGACTGTAGCGAGGGAGCGCTGCACTGTCAGATTGACTGTAGCGCGGGAGCGCTGCACTGTAAGATTGACTGTAGCGAGGGAGCGCTGCACTGTCAGATTGACTGCAGCGAGGGAGCGCTGCACTGTCAGATTGACTGTAGCGAGGGAGCGCTGCACTGTCAGATTGACTGTAGCGAGGGAGCGCTGCACTGTCAGATGGACTGTATCGATGCAGCGCTGGGCTGTCAGATAGACAGCACCTAGGGACCGCTGCGCTGTCAGATAGACAGTACCGAGGGAGCGCTGCGCTGTCAGATAGACAGCACCGAGGGAACGCTGCGCTGTCAGATAGACTGCACCCAGAGTGCGCAGCGCTTTAAGATAGACTGTACCGAGGGAGCGCTGCACTGTCAGATAGACTGTACTGAGGGATTGCTGCACTGTCAGATAGACTGCACCGAGGGTGCGCTGCGCTGTCAGATAGACTGCACCGTGGGAGCGCTGCGCTGTCAGATAGACTGCACCCAGGGAGCGCTGCGCTCTCAGACAGATTGCTCCGAGGGAGCGCTGTGCTGTCAGATAGACTGTACTGAAGGATTGCTGCACTGTCAGAATGGCTGCACCTAGGGTGCGCTGCGCTGTCAGATAGACTGTACTGAGGGATTGCTGCACTGTCAGATGGACTGTATCGATGCAGCGCTGGGCTGTCAGATAGACAGCACCGAGGGACCGCTGCGCTGTCAGATAGACAGTATCGAGGGAGCGCTGCGCTGTCAGAAAGACAGTACCGAGGGAGCACTGCGCTGTCAGAAAGACAGTACCGAGGGAGCGCTGCGCTGTCAGATAGACAGTACCGAGGGAGTGCTGTGCTGTCAGATAGACTGTACCGAGGGAGCGCAGCACTGTCAGATAGATGGTACGGGGAGATTGCTGCACTGTCAGATAGACTTTATTGAGGGAGCGCTGCACTGTCAGCTTGACTGTAGCGAGGGAGCGCTGCACTGTCAAATTGACTGTAGCGAGGGAGCGCTGCACTGTCAAATTGACTGTAGCGCGGGAGCGCTGCACTGTCAGATAGACTGTACCGAGGGAGCGCTGCACTGTCAGATTGACTGTAGCGAGGGAGCGCTGCACTGTCAGATTGACTGTAGCGAGGGAGCGCTGCACTGTCAGATTGACTGTAGCGAGGGAGCGCTGCACTGTCAGATTGACTGTAGCGCGGGAGAGCTGCACTGTCAAATTGACTGTAGCGCGGGAGCGCTGCACTGTCAGATAGACTGTACCGAGGGAGCGTTGCACTGTCAGATTGACTGTAGGGAGGGAGCGCTGCAGTGTCAGATTGACTGTAGCGAGGGTGCGCTGCACTGTCAGATTGTCTGTAGCGAGGGTGCGCTGCACTGTCACATAGACTGTGCCGAGGGAGTGCTGCACTGTCAGATTGGGTGTACCGAGGGTGAGCTGCACTGTCAGATAGACTGCACGGAGGGAGCGCTGCACTGTCAGATAGACTGTACTGAGGGATTGCTGCACTGTCAGATAGACTGCACCGAGGGAGCGCTGCGCTGTCAGATAGACTGCACCAAGGGAGCGCTGCACTGTCAGATAGACTGTACTGAAGGATTGCTGCACTGCCAGATAGACTGCACCGAGGGAGCGCTGTGCTGTCAGATAGACTGTACCGAGGGATTGCTGCGCTGTCAGATGGACTGTATCGATGGAGCGCTGCACTGTCAGATAGACTGCACTGAGGGAGCGCTGCGCTGTCAGATAGACTGCACCGATGGATTGCTGCACTGTCAGATAGACTGCACCGAGGGAGCGCTGCGCTGTCAGATAGACTGCACCAAGGGATTGCTGCTCTGTCAGATGGACTGTATCGATGCAGCGCTGCGCTGTCAGATCGACAGCACCGAGGGAGCGCTGCGCTGTCAGATAGACTGTACCGAGGGAGCGCTGCACTGTCAGATAGACTGCACTTAGGGAGCGCTGCGCTGTCAGACAGACTGCCCCCAGGGAGCGCTGCGCTGTCAGATAGAATGTACCAAGGGAGCGCTGCGCTGTCAGATAGACTGTACCGAGGGAGCGCTGCACTGTCAGATACACTGTACGGGGGGATTGCTGCACTGTCAGATGGACTGTATCGATGGAGCATTGCGCTGTCAGATAGACTGCACCGAGGGAGCGCTGCACTGTCAGATAGACTGCACTGAAGGATTGCTGCACTCTCAGATAGACTGCACCCAGGGAGCGCTGCGCTGTCAGATAGACTGCACCGAGGGATTGCTGCGCTGTCAGATGGACTGTATCGATGGAGCGCTGCACTGTCATATAGACTGTACTGAGGGATTGGTGCACTGTCAGATAGACTGCACCGAGGGAGCGCTGTGCTGTCAGATAGACTGCACCCAGGGAGCGCTGCGCTGTCAGATAGACTGCACCAAGCGAGCGCTGCGCTGTCAGATAGACTGCACCCAGGGAGCGCTGCGCTCTCAGACAGATTGCTCCGAGGGAGCGCTGTGCTGTCAGATAGACTGTACTGAGGGATTGCTGCACTGTCAGAATGGCTGCACCGAGGGTGCGCTGCGCTGTCAGATAGACTGTACTGAGGGATTGCTGCACTGTCAGATGGACTGTATCGATGCAGCGCTGGGCTGTCAGATAGACAGCACCGAGGGACCGCTGCGCTGTCAGATAGACAGTACCGAGGGAGCGCTGCGCTGTCAGAAAGACAGTACCGAGGGAGCACTGCGCTGTCAGAAAGACAGTACCGAGCGAGCGCTGCGCTGTCAGATAGACAGTACCGAGGGAGTGCTGTGCTGTCAGATAGACTGTACCGAGGGAGCGCAGCACTGTCAGATAGATGGTACGGGGAGATTGCTGCACTGTCAGATAGACTTTATTGAGGGAGCGCTGCACTGTCAGCTTGACTGTAGCGAGGGAGCGCTGCACTGTCAAATTGACTGTAGCGAGGGAGCGCTGCACTGTCAGATTGACTGTAGCGAGGGAGCGCTGCACTGTCAGATTGACTGTAGCGAGGGAGCGCTGCACTGTCAGATTGACTGTAGCGAGGGAGCGCTGCACTGTCAGATTGACTGTAGCGAGGGAGCGCTGCACTGTCAGATTGACTGTAGCGAGGGAGCGCTGCACTGTCAGATTGACTGTAGCGAGGGAGCGCTGCACTGTCAGATTGACTGTAGCGCGGGAGCGCTGCACTGTCAGATTGACTGTAGCGAGGGAGCGCTGCACTGTCAGATTGACTGTAGCGAGGGAGCGCTGCACTGTCAGATTGACTGTAGCGAGGGAGCGCTGCACTGTCAGATTGACTGTAGCGAGGGAGCGCTGCACTGTCAGATTGACTGTAGCGAGGGAGCGCTGCACTGTCAGATGGACTGTAGCGAGGCAGCGCTGGGCTGTCAGATAGACAGCACCGAGGGACCGCTGCGCTGTCAGATAGACAGTACCGAGGGAGCGCTGCGCTGTCAGAAAGACAGTACCGAGGGAGCACTGCGCTGTCAGAGAGACAGTACCGAGAGAGCACTGCGCTGTCAGATAGACAGTACCGAGGGAGTGCTGCGCTGTCAGATAGACTGTACAGAGGGAGTGCTGCACTGTCAGATAGACTGCACTCAGGGAGCGCTGCGCTGTCAGACAGACTGCACCAGGGAGCGCTGCGCTGTCAGACAGACTGTACCGAGCGAGCGCTGCGCTGTCAGATAGACTGTACCGAGGGAGCGCTGCACTGTCAGATACACTGTACGGGGGGATTGCTGCACTGTCAGATGGACTGTATCGATGGAGCATTGCGCTGTCAGATAGACTGCACCGAAGGAGCGCTGCACTGTCAGATAGACTGCACCCAGAGAGCGCAGCGCTGTCAGATAGACTGCACTCAGGGAGCGCTGCGCTGTCAGACAGACTGCACCCAGGGAGCACTGCGCTGTCAGATAGAATGTACCAAGGGAGCGCTGAACTATTAGAAAGACTGTACCGAGGGAGCGCTGCGCTGTCAGATCGACTGTACCGAGGGAGCGCTGCGCTGTCAGATAGACTGTACCGAGGGAGCGCTGCACTGTCAGATAGACTGCACTCAGGGAGCGCTGCGCTGTCAGACAGACTGCACCAGGGAGCGCTGCGCTGTCAGACAGACTGTACCGAGCGAGCGCTGCGCTGTCAGATAGACTGTACCGAGGGAGCGCTGCACTGTCAGATACACTGTACGGGGGGATTGCTGCACTGTCAGATGGACTGTATCGATGGAGCATTGCGCTGTCAGATAGACTGCACCGAGGGAGCGCTGCACTGTCAGATAGACTGTACTGAAGGATTGCTGCACTCTCAGATAGACTGCACCCAGGGAGCGCTGCACTGTCAGATAGACTGCACCGAGGGATTGCTGCGCTGTCAGATGGACTGTATCGATGGAGCGCTGCACTGTCATATAGACTGTACTGAGGGATTGGTGCACTGTCAGATAGACTGCACCGAGGGAGCGCTGCGCTGTCAGATAGACTGCACCCAGGGAGCGCTGCACTGTCAGATAGACTGCACCAAGCGAGCGCTGCGCTGTCAGATAGACTGCACCCAGGGAGCGCTGCGCTCTCAGACAGATTGCTCCGAGGGAGCGCTGTGCTGTCAGATAGACTGTACTGAGGGATTGCTGCACTGTCAGAATGGCTGCACCGAGGGTGCGCTGCGCTGTCAGATAGACTGTACTGAGGGATTGCTGCACTGTCAGATGGACTGTATCGATGCAGCGCTGGGCTGTCAGATAGACAGCACCGAGGGACCGCTGCGCTGTCAGATAGACAGTACCGAGGGAGCACTGCGCTGTCAGAAAGACAGTACCGAGGGAGCACTGCGCTGTCAGAAAGACAGTACCGAGCGAGCGCTGCGCTGTCAGAAAGACAGTACCGAGGGAGCACTGCGCTGTCAGAAAGACAGTACCGAGGGAGCGCAGCACTGTCAGATAGATGGTACGGGGAGATTGCTGCACTGTCAGATAGACTTTATTGAGGGAGCGCTGCACTGTCAGCTTGACTGTAGCGAGGGAGCGCTGCACTGTCAAATTGACTGTAGCGAGGGAGCGCTGCACTGTCAAATTGACTGTAGCGCGGGAGCGCTGCACTGTCAGATTGACTGTACCGAGGGAGCGCTGCACTGTCAGATTGACTGTAGCGAGGGAGCGCTGCACTGTCAGATTGACTGTAGCGAGGGAGCGCTGCACTGTCAGATTGACTGTAGCGAGGGAGCGCTGCACTGTCAGATTGACTGTAGCGAGGGAGCGCTGCACTGTCAGATTGACTGTAGCGAGGGAGCGCTGCACTGTCAGATTGACTGTAGCGAGGGAGCGCTGCACTGTCAGATTGACTGTAGCGAGGGAGCGCTGCACTGTCAGATTGACTGTAGCGAGGGAGCGCTGCACTGTCAAATTGACTGTAGCGAGGGAGCGCTGCACTGTCAGATTGACTGTAGCGAGGGAGCGCTGCACTGTCAGATTGACTGTAGCGAGGGAGCGCTGCACTGTCAGATTGACTGTAGCGAGGGAGCGCTGCACTGTCAGATTGACTGTAGCGAGGGAGCGCTGCACTGTCAGATTGACTGTAGCGAGGGAGCGCTGCACTGTCAGATTGACTGTAGCGAGGGAGCGCTGCACTGTCAAATTGACTGTAGCGCGGGAGCGCTGCACCGTCAGATTGACTGTAGCGAGGGAGCGCTGCACTGTCAGATTGACTGTAGCGAGGGAGCGCTGCACTGTCAGATTGACTGTAGCGCGGGAGCGCTGCACTGTAAGATTGACTGTAGCGAGGGAGCGCTGCACTGTCAGATTGACTGCAGCGAGGGAGCGCTGCACTGTCAGATTGACTGTAGCGAGGGAGCGCTGCACTGTCAGATTGACTGTAGCGAGGGAGCGCTGCACTGTCAGATGGACTGTATCGATGCAGCGCTGGGCTGTCAGATAGACAGCACCTAGGGACCGCTGCGCTGTCAGATAGACAGTACCGAGGGAGCGCTGCGCTGTCAGAAAGACAGTACCGAGCGAGCACTGCGCTGTCAGAGAGACAGTACCGAGAGAGCGCTGCGCTGTAAGATAGACAGTACCGAGGGAGTGCTGCGCTGTCAGATAGACTGTACAGAGGGAGTGCTGCACTGTCAGATAGACTGCACTCAGGGAGCGCTGCGCTGTCAGACAGACTGCACCAGGGAGCGCTGCGCTGTCAGACAGACTGTACCGAGCGAGCGCTGCGCTGTCAGATAGACTGTACCGAGGGAGCGCTGCACTGTCAGATACACTGTACGGGTGGATTGCTGCACTGTCAGATGGACTGTATCGATGGAGCATTGCGCTGTCAGATAGACTGCACCGAAGGAGCGCTGCACTGTCAGATAGACTGCACCCAGAGAGCGCAGCGCTGTCAGATAGACTGCACTCAGGGAGCGCTGCGCTGTCAGACAGACTGCACCCAGGGAGCACTGCGCTGTCAGATAGAATGTACCAAGGGAACGCTGCGCTATTAGAAAGACTGTACCGAGGGAGCGCTGCGCTGTCAGATAGACTGTACCGAGGGAGCGCTGCACTGTCAGATAGACTGAACTCAGGGAGCGCTGCGCTGTCAGACAGACTGCACCAGGGAGTGCTGCGTTGTCAGACAGACTGTACCGAGCGAGCGCTGCGGTGTCAGATAGACTGTACCGAGGGAGCGCTGCGCTGTCAGATAGACTGCACCGAGGGATTGCTGCGCTGTCAGATGGACTGTATCGATGGAGCGCTGCACTGTCATACAGACTGTACTGAGGGATTGGTGCACTGTCAGATAGACTGCACCGAGGGAGCGCTGCGCTGTCAGATAGACTGCACCCAGGGAGCGCTGCACTGTCAGATAGACTGCACCAAGCGAGCGCTGCGCTGTCAGATAGACTGCACCCAGGGAGCGCTGCGCTCTCAGACAGATTGCTCCGAGGGAGCGCTGTGCTGTCAGATAGACTGTACTGAGGGATTGCTGCACTGTCAGAATGGCTGCACCGAGGGTGCGCTGCGCTGTCAGATAGACTGTACTGAGGGATTGCTGCACTGTCAGATGGACTGTATCGATGCAGCGCTGGGCTGTCAGATAGACAGCACCGTGGGACCGCTGCGCTGTCAGATAGACAGTACCGAGGGAGCGCTGCGCTGTCAGAAAGACAGTACCGAGGGAGCACTGCGCTGTCAGAAAGACAGTACCGAGCGAGCGCTGCGCTGTCAGATAGACAGTACCGAGGGAGTGCTGTGCTGTCAGATAGACTGTACCGAGGGAGCGCAGCACTGTCAGATAGATGGTACGGGGAGATTGCTGCACTGTCAGATAGACTTTATTGAGGGAGCGCTGCACTGTCAGCTTGACTGTAGCGAGGGAGCGCTGCACTGTCAAATTGACTGTAGCGAGGGAGCGCTGCACTGTCAAATTGACTGTAGCGCGGGAGCGCTGCAATGTCAGATAGACTGTACCGAGGGAGCGCTGCACTGTCTGATTGACTGTAGCGAGGGAGCGCTGCACTGTCAGATTGACTATAGCGAGGGAGCGCTGAACTGTCAGATTGACTGTAGCGAGGGAGCGCTGCACTGTCAGATTGACTGTAGCGAGGGAGCGCTGCACTGTCAGATTGACTGTAGCGAGGGAGCGCTGCACTGTCAGATTGACTGTAGCGAGGGAGCGCTGCACTGTTAGATTGACTGTAGCGAGGGAGCGCTGCACTGTCAAATTGACTGTAGCGAGGGAGCGCTGCACTGTCAGATTGACTGTAGCGAGGGAGCGCTGCACTGTCAGATTGACTGTAGCGAGGGAGCGCTGCACTGTCAGATTGACTGTAGCGAGGGAGCGCTGCACTGTCAGATTGACTGTAGCGAGGGAGCGCTGCACTGTCAGATTGATTGTAGCGAGGGAGCGCTGCACTGTCAGATTGACTGTAGCGAGGGAGCGCTGCACTGTCAGATTGACTGTAGCGCGGGAGCGCTGCACTGTCAGATGGACTGTATCGATGCAGCGCTGGGCTGTCAGATAGACAGCACCGAGGGACCGCGGCGCTGTCAGATAGACAGTACCGAGGGAGCGCTGCGCTGTCAGAAAGACAGTACCGAGGGAGCACTGCGCTGTCAGAAAGACAGTACCGAGAGAGCGCTGCGCTGTCAGATAGACAGTACCGAGGGAGTGCTGCGCTGTCAGATAGACTGTACCGAGAGAGCACTGCACTGTCAGATAGCCTGCACCCAGAGAGCGGAGCACTGTCAGATAGACTGCACTCAGGGAGCGCTGCGCTGTCAGACAGACTTCCCCCAGGGAGCACTGCGCTGTCAGATAGAATGTACCGAGGGAGCGCTGCGCTATCAGAAAGACTGTACCGAGGGAGCGCTGCGCTGTCAGATAGACTGTACCGAGGGAGCGCTGCACTGTCAGATAGACTGCACTCAGGGAGCGCTGCGCTGTCAGACAGACTGCACCAGGGAGCGCTGCGCTGTCAGACAGACTGTACCGAGCGAGCGCTGCGCTGTCAGATAGACTGTACCGAGGGAGCGCTGCACTGTCAGATACACTGTACGGGGGGATTGCTGCACTGTCAGATGGACTGTATCGATGGAGCATTGCGCTGTCAGATAGACTGCACCGAGGGAGCGCTGCACTGTCAGATAGACTGCACTGAAGGATTGCTGCACTCTCAGATAGACTGCACCCAGGGAGCGCTGCGCTGTCAGATAGACTGCACCGAGGGATTGCTGCGCTGTCAGATGGACTGTATCGATGGAGCGCTGCACTGTCATATAGACTGTACTGAGGGATTGGTGCACTGTCAGATAGACTGCACCGAGGGAGCGCTGTGCTGTCAGATAGACTGCACCCAGGGAGCGCTGCGCTGTCAGATAGACTGCACCAAGCGAGCGCTGCGCTGTCTGATAGACTGCACCCAGGGAGCGCTGCGCTGTCAGACAGATTGCTCCGAGGGAGCGCTGTGCTGTCAGATAGACTGTACTGAGGGATTGCTGCACTGTCAGAATGGCTGCACCGAGGGTGCGCTGCGCTGTCAGATAGACTGTACTGAGGGATTGCTGCACTGTCAGATGGACTCTATCGATGCAGCGCTGGGCTGTCAGATAGACAGCACCGAGGGACCGCTGCGCTGTCAGATAGACAGTACCGAGGGAGCGCTGCGCTGTCAGATAGACAGTACCGAGGGAGCACTGCGCTGTCAGAAAGACAGTACCGAGCGAGCGCTGCGCTGTCAGATAGACAGTACCGAGGGAGTGCTGTGCTGTCAGATAGACTGTACCGTGGGAGCGCAGCACTGTCAGATAGATGGTACGGGGAGATTGCTGCACTGTCAGATAGACTTTATTGAGGGAGCGCTGCACTGTCAGCTTGACTGTAGCGAGGGAGCGCTGCACTGTCAAATTGACTGTAGCGAGGGAGCGCTGCACTGTCAAATTGACTGTTGTGCGGGAGCGCTGCACTGTCAGATAGACTGTACCGAGGGAGCGCTGCACTGTCAGATTGACTGTAGCGAGGGAGCGCTGCACTGTCAGATTGACTATAGCGAGGGAGCGCTGAACTGTCAGATTGACTGTAGCAAGGGAGCGCTGCACTGTCAGATTGACTGTAGCGAGGGAGCGCTGCACTGTCAGATTGACTGTAGCGAGGGAGCGCTGCACTGTCAGATTGACTGTAGCGAGGGAGCGCTGCACTGTCAGATTGACTGTAGCGAGGGAGCGCTGCACTGTCAGATTGACTGTAGCGAGGGAGCGCTGCACTGTCAGATTGACTGTAGCGAGGGAGCGCTGCACTGTCAGATTGACTGTAGCGAGGGAGCGCTGCACTGTCAGATTGACTGTAGCGAGGGAGCGCTGCACTGTCAGATTGACTGTAGCGAGGGAGCGCTGCACTGTCAGATTGACTGTAGCGAGGGAGCGCTGCACTGTCAGATTGACTGTAGCGAGGGAGCGCTGCACTGTCAGATTGACTGTAGCGAGGGAGCGCTGCACTGTCAGATTGACTGTAGCGTGGGAGCGCTGCACTGTCAGATAGACTGTAGTGAGGGAGCGCTGCACTGTCAGATTGACTGTAGCGAGGGAGCGCTGCACTGTCAGATAGACTGTAGCGAGGGAGCGCTGCCCTGTCAGATTGACTGTAGCGCGGGAGCGCTGCACTGTCAGATGTATTGTATCGATGCAGCGCTGGGCTGTCAGATAGACAACACCGAGGGACCGCTGCGCTGTCAGATAGACAGTACCGAGGGAGCGCTGCCCTGTCAGAAAGACAGTACCGAGGGAGCACTGCACTGTCAGATAGACTGCACCCAGAGAGCGGAGCACTGTCAGATAGACTGCACTCAGGGAGCGCTGCGCTGTCAGACAGACTTCCCCCAGGGAGCACTGCGCTGTCAGATAGAATGTACCGAGGGAGCACTGCGCTATCAGAAAGACTGTACCGAGGGAGCGCTGCGCTGTCAGATAGACTGTACCGAGGGAGGGCTGCACTTTCAGATAGACTGCACTCAGGGAGCGCTGCGCTGTCAGACAGACTGCACCAGGGAGCGCTGCGCTGTCAGACAGACTGTACCGAGCGAGCGCTGCACTGTCAGATAGACTGTACCGAGGGAGCGCTGCACTGTCAGATACACTGTACGGGGGGATTGCTGCACTGTCAGATGGACTGTATCGATGGAGCATTGCGCTGTCAGATAGACTGCACCGAGGGAGCGCTGCACTGTCAGATAGACTGCACCCAGAGAGCGGAGCGCTGTCAGATAGACTGCACTCAGGGAGCGCTGCGCTGTCAGACAGACTGCCCCCAGGGAGCACTGCGCTGTCAGATAGAATGTACCAAGGGAGCGCTGCGCTATTAGAAAGACTGTACCGAGGGAGCGCTGCGCTGTCAGATAGACTGTACCGAGGGAGCGCTGCACTGTCAGATAGACTGCACTCAGGGAGCGCTGCGCTGTCAGACAGACTGCACCAGGGAGCGCTGCGCTGTCAGACAGACTGTACCGAGCGAGCGCTGCGCTGTCAGATAGACTGTACCGAGGGAGCGCTGCACTGTCAGATACACTGTACGGGGGGATTGTTGCACTGTCAGATAGACTGTATCGATGGAGCATTGCGCTGTCAGATAGACTGCACCGAGGGAGCGCTGCACTGTCAGATAGACTGTACTGAAGGATTGCTGCACTCTCAGATAGACTGCACCCAGGGAGCGCTGCGCTGTCAGATAGACTGCACCGAGGGATTGCTGCGCTGTCAGATAGACTGCACCGATGGATTGCTGCGCTGTCAGATGGACTGTATCGATGGAGCGCTGCATTGTCATATAGACTGTACTGAGGGATTGGTGAACTGTCAGATAGACTGCACCGAGGGAGCGCTGCGCTGTCAGATGGACTGCACCCAGGGAGCGCAGCGCTTTCAGATAGACTGCACCAAGCGAGCGCTGAGCTGTCAGATAGACTGCACCCAGGGAGCGCTGCGCTCTCAGACAGATTGCTCCGAGGGAGCGCTGTGCTGTCAGATAGACTGTACTGAGGGATTGCTGCACTGTCAGAATGGCTGCACCGAGGGTGCGCTGCGCTGTCAGATAGACTGTACTGAGGGATTGCTGCACTGTCCGATGGACTGTATCGATGCAGCGCTGGGCTGTCAGATAGACAGCACCGAGGGACCGCTGCGCTGTCAGATAGACAGTACCGAGGGAGCGCTGTGCTGTCAGACAGACTGTACCGAGGGAGCACTGCACTGTCAGATAGATGGTACGGGGAGATTGCTACACTGTCAGATAGACTGTATTGAGGGAGCGTTGCACTGTCAAATTGACTGTAGAGAGGGAGCGCTGCACTGTCAGATTGACTGTAGCGCGGGAGCGCTGCACTGTCAGATTGACTGTAGCGAGGGAGCGCTGCACTGTCAGATTGACTGTAACGAGGGAGCGCTGCACTGTCAGATTGACGGTAGCGAGGGAGCGCTGCACTGACAGATAGACTGTACTGAGGGATTGCTGCACTGTCAGATAGACTGCACCGAGGGAGCGCTGCGCTGTCAGATAGACTGCACCGAGGGAGCGCTGCGCTGTCAGATAGACTGCACCAAGCGAGCGCTGCGCTGTCAGATAGACTGCACCCAGGGAGCGCTGCGCTCTCAGACAGATTGCTCCGAGGGAGCGTGTGCTGTCAGATAGACTGTACTGAGGGATTGCTGCACTGTCAGAATGGCTGCACCGAGGGTGCGCTGCGCTGTCAGATAGACTGTACTGAGGGATTGCTGCACTGTCAGATGGACTGTATCGATGCAGCGCTGGGCTGTCAGATAGACAGCACCGAGGGACCGCTGCGCTGTCAAATAGACAGTACCAAGGGAGCGCTGCGCTGTCAGAAAGACAGTACCGAGGGAGCACTGCGCTGTCAGAAAGACAGTACCGAGCGAGCGCTGCGCTGTCAGATAGACAGTACCGAGGGAGTGCTGTGCTGTCAGATAGACTGTACCGAGGGAGCGCAGCACTGTCAGATAGATGGTACGGGGAGATTGCTGCACTGTCAGATAGACTTTATTGAGGGAGCACTGCACTGTCAGCTTGACTGTAGCGAGGAAGCGCTGCACTGTCAAATTGACTGTAGCGAGGGAGCGCTGCACTGTCAGATTGACTGTAGCGAGGGAGCGCTGCACTGTCAGATTGACTATAGCGAGGGAGCGCTGCACTGTCAGATTGACTGTAGCGAGGGAGCGCTGCACTGTCAGATTGACTGTAGCGAGGGAGCGCTGCACTGTCAGATTGACTGTAGCGAGGGAGCGCTGCACTGTCAGATTGACTGTAGCGAGGGAGCGCTGCACTGTCAGATTGACTGTAGCGAGGGAGCGCTGCACTGTCAAATTGACTGTAGCGCGGGAGCGCTGCACTGTCAGATTGACTGTAGCGAGGGAGCGCTGCACTGTCAGACTGACTGTAGCGAGGGAGCGCTGCACTGTAAGATTGACTGTAGCGAGGGAGCGCTGCACTGTCAGATTGACTCTAGCGAGGGAGCGCTGCACTGTCAGATTGACTGTAGCGCGGGAGCGCTGCACTGTCAGATAGACTGTAGTGAGGGAGCGCTGCACTGTCAGATTGACTGTAGCGAGGGAGCGCTGCCCTGTCAGATTGACTGTAGCGCGGGAGCGCTGCACTGTCAGATGGACTGTATCGATGCAGCGCTGGGCTGTCAGACAGACAGCACCGAGGGACCGCTGCGCTGTCAGATAGACAGTACCGAGGGAGCGCTGCGCTGTCAGAAAGACAGTACCGAGGGAGCACTGCGCAGTCAGAAAGACAGTACCGAGAGAGCGCTGCGCTGTCAGATAGACAGTACCGAGGGAGTGCTGCGCTGTCAGATAGACTGTACCGAGGGAGTGCTGCACTGTCAGATAGACTGCACTCAGGGAGCGCTGCGCTGTCAGACAGACTGCACCAGGGAGCGCTGCGCTGTCAGACAGACTGCACCAGGGAGCGCTGTGCTGTCAGACAGACTGTACCGAGCGAGCGCTGCGCTGTCAGATAGACTGTACCGAGGGAGCGCTGCACTGTCAGATACACTGTACGGGGGGATTGCTGCACTGTCAGATGGACTGTATCGATGGAGCATTGCGCTGTCAGATAGACTGCACCGAGGGAGCGCTGCACTGTCAGATAGACTGCACCCAGAGAGTGCAGCGCTGTCAGATAGACTGCACTCAGGGAGCGCTGCACTGACAGACAGACTGCCCCCAGGGAGCACTGCGCTGTCAGATAGAATGTACCAAGGGAGCGCTGCGCTATTAGAAAGACTGTACCGAGGGAGCGCTGCGCTGTCAGATAGACTGTACCGAGGGAGTGCTGCACTGTCAGATAGACTGCACTCAGGGAGCGCTGCGCTGTCAGACAGACTGCACCAGGGAGCGCTGCGCTGTCAGACAGACTGTACCGAGCGAGCACTGCGCTGTCAGATAGACTGTACCGAGGGAGCGCTGCACTGTCAGATACACTGTACGGGGGGATTGCTGCCCTGTCAGATGGACTGTATCGATGGAGCATTGCGTGTCAGATAGACTGCACCGAGGGAGCGCTGCACTGTCAGATAGACTGTACTGAAGGATTGCTGCACTCTCAGATAGACTGCACCCAGGGAGCGCTGCGCTGTCAGATAGACTGCACCGAGGGATTGCTGCGCTGTCAGATGGACTGTATCGATGGAGCGCTGCACTGTCATATAGACTGTACTGAGGGATTGGTGCACTGTCAGATAGACTGCACCGAGGGAGCGCTGCACTGTCAGATAGACTGCACCCAGGGAGCGCTGCACTGTCAGATAGACTGCACCAAGCGAGCGCTGCGCTGTCAGATAGACTGCACCCAGGGAGCGCTGCGCTCTCAGACAGATTGCTCCGAGGGAGCGCTGTGCTGTCAGATAGACTGTACTGAGGGATTGCTGCACTGTCAGAATGGCTGCACCGAGGGTGCGCTGCGCTGTCAGATAGACTGTACTGAGGGATTGCTGCACTGTCAGATGGACTGTATCGATGCAGCGCTGGGCTGTCAAATAGACAGCACCGAGGGACCGCTGCGCTGTCAGATAGACAGTACCGAGGGAGCGCTGCGCTGTCAGAAAGACAGTACCGAGGGAGTGCTGTGCTGTCAAATAGACTGTACCGAGGGAGCGCAGCACTGTCCGATAGATGGTACGGGGAGATTGCTGCACTGTCAGATAGACTTTATTGAGGGAGCGCTGCACTGTCAGCTTGACTGTAGCGAGGGAGCGCTGCACTGTCAAAGTGACTGTAGCGAGGGAGCGCTGCACTGTCAAATTGACTGTAGCGCGGGAGCGCTGCACTGTCAGATAGACTGTACCGAGGGAGCGCTGCACTGTCAGATTGACTGTAGCGAGGGAGCGCTGCACTGTCAGATTGACTGTAGCGAGGGAGCGCTGAACTGTCAGATTGCGTGTAGCGAGGGAGCGCTGCACTGTCAGATTGACTGTAGCGAGGGAGCGCTGCACTGTCAGATTGACTGTAGCGAGGGAGCGCTGCACTGTCAGATTGACTGTAGCGAGGGAGCGCTGCACTGTCAGATTGACTGTAGCGAGGGAGCGCTGCACTGTCAAATTGACTGTAGCGCGGGAGCGCTGCACTGTCAGATTGACTGTAGCGAGGGAGCGCTGCACTGTCAGATTGACTGTACCGAGGGAGCGCTGCACTGTCAGATTGACTGTAGCGAGGGAGCGCTGCACTGTCAAATTGACTGTAGCGAGGGAGCGCTGCACTGTCAGATTGACTGTAGCGAGGGAGCGCTGCACTGTCAGATTGACTGTAGCGCGGGAGCGCTGCACTGTCAGATAGACTGTAGTGAGGGAGCGCTGCGCTATCAGAAAGACTGTACCGAGGGAGCGCTGCGCTGTCAGATAGACTGTACCGAGGGAGCGCTGCACTGTCAGATACACTGTACGGGGGGATTGCTGCACTGTCAGATGGACTGTATCGATGGAGCATTGCGCTGTCAGATAGACTGCACCGAGGGAGCGCCGCACTGTCAGATAGACTGCACCCAGAGAGCGCAGCGCTGTCAGATAGACTGCACTCAGGGAGCGCTGCGCTGTCAGACAGACTGCCCCCAGGGAGCACTGCGCTGTCAGATAGAATGTACCAAGGGAGCGTTGCGCTATTAGAAAGACTGTACCGAGGGAGCGCTGCGCTGTCAGATAGAATGTACCGAGGGAGTGCTGCACTGTCAGATAGACTGCACTCAGGGAGCGCTGCGCTGTCAGACAGACTGCACCAGGGAGCGCTGCGCTGTCAGACAGACTGTACCGAGCGAGCGCTGCGCTGTCAGATAGACTGTACCGAGGGAGCGCTGCACTGTCAGATACACTGTACGGGGGGATTGCTGCACTGTCAGATGGACTGTATCGATGGAGCATTGCGCTGTCAGATAGACTGCACCGAGGGAGCGCTGCACTGTCAGATAGACTGTACTGAAGGATTGCTGCACTCTCAGATAGACTGCACCCAGGGAGCGCTGCGCTGTCAGATAGACTGCACCGAGGGATTGCTGCGCTGTCAGATGGACTGTATCGATGGAGCGCTGCACTGTCATATAGACTGTACTGAGGGATTGGTGCACTGTCAGATAGACTGCACCGAGGGAGCGCTGCACTGTCAGATAGACTGCACCCAGGGAGCGCTGCGCTGTCAGATAGACTGCACCAAGCGAGCGCTGCGCTGTCAGATAGACTGCACCCAGGGAGCGCTGCGCTCTCAGACAGATTGCTCCGAGGGAGCGCTGTGCTGTCAGATAGACTGTACTGAGGGATTGCTGCACTGTAGAATGGCTGCACCGATGGTGCGCTGCGCTGTCAGATAGACTGTACTGAGGGATTGCTGCACTGTCAGATGGACTGTATCGATGCAGCGCTGGGCTGTCAGATAGGCAGCACCGAGGGACCGCTGCGCTGTCAGATAGACTGTACCGAGGGAGCGCTGCACTGTCAGATTGACTGTAGCGAGGGAGCGCTGCACTGTCAGATTGACTGTAGCGAGCGAGCGCTGAACTGTCAGATTGACTGTAGCGAGGGAGCGCTGCACTGTCAGATTGACTGTAGCGAGGGAGCGCTGCACTGTCAGATTGACTGTAGCGAGGGAGCGCTGCACTGTCAGATTGACTGTAGCGAGGGAGCGCTGCACTGTCAGATTGACTGTAGCGAGGGAGCGCTGCACTGTCAGATTGACTGTAGCGAGGGAGCGCTGCACTGTCAGATTGACTGTAGCGAGGGAGCGCTGCACTGTCAGATTGACTGTAGCGCGGGAGCGCTGCACTGTCAGATTGACTGTAGCGCGGGAGCGCTGCACTGTCAGATTGACTGTAGCGAGGGAGCGCTGCACTGTCAGATTGACTGTAGCGAGGGAGCGCTGCACTGTCAGATTGACTGTAGCGAGGGAGCGCTGCACTGTCAGATTGACTGTAGCGAGGGAGCGCTGCACTGTCAGATTGACTGTAGCGAGGGAGCGCTGCACTGTCAGATTGACTGTAGCGAGGGAGCGCTGCACTGTCAGATTGACTGTAGCGAGGGAGCGCTGCACTGTCAGAATGACTGTAGCGAGGGAGCGCTGCACTGTCAGATTGACTGTAGCGAGGGAGCGCTGCACTGTCAGATTGACTGTAGCGAGGGAGCGCTGCACTGTCAGATTGACTGTAGCGAGGGAGCGCTGCACTGTCAGATTGACTGTAGCGAGGGAGCGCTGCACTGTCAGATTGACTGTAGCGAGGGAGCGCTGCACTGTCAGATTGACTGTAGCGAGGGAGCGCTGCACTGTCAGATTGACTGTAGCGCGGGAGCGCTGCACTGTCAGATACACTGTAGCGAGGGAGCGCTGCACTGTCAGATTGACTGTAGCGAGGGAGCGCTGCACTGTCAGATAGACTGTAGCGAGGGAGCGCTGCCCTGTCAGATTGACTGTAGCGCGGGAGCGCTGCACTGTCAGATGGACTGTATCGATGCAGCGCTGGGCTGTCAGATAGACAGCACCGAGGGACCGCTGCGCTGTCAGATAGACAGTACCGAGGGAGCGCTGCCCTGTCAGAAAGACCGTACCGACGGAGCACTGCGCTGTCAGAAAGACAGTACCGAGAGAGCGCTGCGCTGTCAGATAGAAAGTACCGAGGGATTGCTGCGCTGTCAGATAGACTGTACCGAGAGAGCACTGCACTGTCAGATAGACTGCACCCAGAGAGCGGAGCACTGTCAGATAGACTGCACTCAGGGAGCGCTGCGCTGTCAGACAGACTTCCCCCAGGGAGCACTGCGCTGTCAGATAGAATGTACCGAGGGAGCACTGCGCTATCAGAAAGACTGTACCGAGGGAGCGCTGCGCTGTCAGATAGACTGTACCGAGGGAGCGCTGCACTGTCAGATAGACTGCACTCAGGGAGCGCTGCGCTGTCAGACAGACTGCACCAGGGAGCGCTGCGCTGTCAGACAGACTGTACCGAGCGAGCGCTGCGCTGTCAGATAGACTGTACCGAGGGAGCGCTGCACTGTCAGATACACTGTACGGGGGGATTGCTGCACTGTCAGATGGACTGTATCGATGGAGCATTGCGCTGTCAGATAGACTGCACCGAGGGAGCGCTGCACTGTCAGATAGACTGCACCCAGAGAGCGCAGCGCTGTCAGATAGACTGCACTCAGGGAGCGCTGCGCTGTCAGACAGACTGCCCCCAGGGAGCACTGCGCTGTCAGATAGAATGTACCAAGGGAGCGCTGCGCTATTAGAAAGACTGTACCGAGGGAGCGCTGCGCTGTCAGATAGACTGTACCGAGGGAGCGCTGCACTGTCAGATAGACTGCACTCAGGGAGCGCTGCGCTGTCAGACAGACTGTACCGAGCGAGCGCTGCGCTGTCAGATAGACTGTACCGAGGGAGCGCTGCACTGTCAGATACACTACGGGGGGATTGCTGCACTGTCAGATAGACTGTATCGATGGAGCATTGCGCTGTCAGATAGACTGCACCGAGGGAGCGCTGCGCTGTCAGATAGACTGTACTGAAGGATTGCTGCACTCTCAGATAGACTGCACCCAGGGAGCGCTGCGCTGTCAGATAGACTGCACCGAGGGATTGCTGCGCTGTCAGATGGACCGTATCGATGGACCGCTGCACTGTCATATAGACTGTACTGAGGGATTGGTGAACTGTCAGATAGACTGCACCGAGGGAGCACTGCGCTGTCAGATAGACTGCACCCAGGGAGCGCTGCGCTTTCAGATAGACTGCACCAAGCGAGCGCTGAGCTGTCAGATAGACTGCACCCAGGGAGCGCTGCGCTCTCAGACAGATTGCTCCGAGGGAGCGCTGTGCTGTCAGATAGACTGTACTAAGGGATTGCTGCACTGTCAGAATGGCTGCACCGAGGGTGCGCTGCGCTGTCAGATAGACTGTACTGAGGGATTGCTGCACTGTCAGATGGACTGTATCGATGCAGCGCTGGGCTGTCAGATAGACAGCACGGAGGGACCGCTGCGCTGTCAGATAGACAGTACCGAGGGAGCGCTGCGCTGTCAGATAGACTGTACCGAGAGAGCACTGCACTGTCAGGTAGACTGCACTCAGGGAGCGCTGCGCTGTCAGACAGACTTCCCCCAGGGAGCACTGCGCTGTCAGATAGAATGTACCGAGGGAGCGCTGCGCTATCAGAAAGACTGTACCAAGGGAGCGCTGCGCTGTCAGATAGACTGTACCGAGGGAGCGCTGCACTGTCAGATAGACTGCACTCAGGGAGCGCTGCGCTGTCAGACAGACTGCACCAGGGAGCGCTGCGCTGTCAGACAGACTGTACCGAGCGAGCGCTGCGCTGTCAGATAGACTGTACCGAGGGAGCGCTGCACTGTCAGATACACTGTACGGGGGGATTGCTGCACTGTCAGATGGACTGTATCGATGGAGCATTGCGCTGTCAGATAGACTGCACCGAGGGAGCGCTGCACTGTCAGATAGACTGCACCCAGAGAGCGCAGCGCTGTCAGATAGACTGCACTCAGGGAGCGCTGCGCTGTCAGACAGACTGCCCCCAGGGAGCACTGCGCTGTCAGATAGAATGTACCAAGGGAGCGCTGCGCTATTAGAAAGACTGTACCGAGGGAGCGCTGCGCTGTCAGATAGACTGTACCGAGGGAGCGCTGCACTGTCAGATAGACTGCACTCAGGGAGCGCTGCGCTGTCAGACAGACTGCACCAGGGAGCGCTGCGCTGTCAGACAGACTGTACCGAGCGAGCGCTGCGCTGTCAGATAGACTGTACCGAGGGAGCGCTGCACTGTCAGATACACTACGGGGGGATTGCTGCACTGTCAGATAGACTGTATCGATGGAGCATTGCGCTGTCAGATAGACTGCACCGAGGGAGCGCTGCACTGTCAGATAGACTGTACTGAAGGATTGCTGCACTCTCAGATAGACTGCACCCAGGGAGCGCTGCGCTGTCAGATAGACTGCACCGAGGGATTGCTGCGCTGTCAGATGGACTGTATCGATGGACCGCTGCACTGTCATATAGACTGTACTGAGGGATTGGTGAACTGTCAGATAGACTGCACCGAGGGAGCACTGCGCTGTCAGATAGACTGCACCCAGGGAGCGCTGCGCTTTCAGATAGACTGCACCAAGCGAGCGCTGAGCTGTCAGATAGACTGCACCCAGGGAGCGCTGCGCTCTCAGACAGATTGCTCCGAGGGAGCGCTGTGCTGTCAGATAGACCGTACTGAGGGATTGCTGCACTGTCCGATGGACTGTATCGATGCATCGCTGGGCTGTCAGATAGACAGCACCGAGGGACTGCTGCGCTGTCAGATAGACAGTACCGAGGGAGTGCTGCGCTGTCAAATAGACATTACCGAGGGAGCGCTGCGCTGTCAGATAGACAGTACCGAGGGAGCGCTGTGCTGTCAGATAGACTGTACCGAGGGAGCACTGCACTGTCAGATAGATGGTACGGGGAGATTGCTACACTGTCAGATAGACTGTATTGAGGGAGCGCTGCACTGTCAGATTGACTGTAGCGAGGGAGCGCTGTACTGTCAAATTCACTGTAGCGCGGGAGCGCTGCACTGTCAGATAGACTGTAGCGAGGGAGTGCTGCACTGTCAGATTGACTGAAGCGAGGGAGTGCTGCACTGTCAAATTGACTGTAGAGAGGGAGCGCTGCACTGTCAGATTGACTGTAGCGCGGGAGCGCTGCACTGTCAGATAGATTGTACCGAGGGAGTGCTGCACTGTCAGATTGACTGTAGCGAGGGAGTGCTGCACTGTCAGATTGACTGTAGCGAGGGAGCGCTGCACTGTCAGATTGACTGTAGCGAGGGAGCGCTGCACAGTCAGATTGACTGCAGCGAGGGAGCGCTGCACTGACAGATAGACTGTACCGAGGGAGCGCTGCACTGTCAGATACACTGTACGGGGGGATTGCTGCCCTGTCAGATGGACTGTATCGATGGAGCATTGCGCTGTCAGATAGACTGCACCGAGGGAGCGCTGCACTGTCAGATAGACTGTACTGAAGGATTGCTGCACTCTCAGATAGACTGCACCCAGGGAGCGCTGCGCTGTCAGATAGACTGCACCGAGGGATTGCTGCGCTGTCAGATGGACTGTATCGATGGAGCGCTGCACTGTCATATAGACTGTACTGAGGGATTGGTGCACTGTCAGATAGACTGCACCGAGGGAGCGCTGCACTGTCAGATAGACTGCACCCAGGGAGCGCTGCACTGTCAGATAGACTGCACCAAGCGAGCGCTGCGCTGTCAGATAGACTGCACCCAGGGAGCGCTGCGCTCTCAGACAGATTGCTCCGAGGGAGCGCTGTGCTGTCAGATAGACTGTACTGAGGGATTGCTGCACTGTCAGAATGGCTGCACCGAGGGTGCGCTGCGCTGTCAGATAGACTGTACTGAGGGATTGCTGCACTGTCAGATGGACTGTATCGATGCAGCGCTGGGCTGTCAGATAGACAGCACCGAGGGACCGCTGCGCTGTCAGATAGACAGTACCGAGGGAGCGCTGCGCTGTCAGAAAGACAGTACCGAGGGAGCACTGCGCTGTCAGAAAGACAGTACCGAGCGAGCGCTGCGCTGTCAGATAGACAGTACCGAGGGAGTGCTGTGCTGTCAAATAGACTGTACCGAGGGAGCGCAGCACTGTCCGATAGATGGTACGGGGAGATTGCTGCACTGTCAGATAGACTTTATTGAGGGAGCGCTGCACTGTCAGCTTGACTGTAGCGAGGGAGCGCTGCACTGTCAAAGTGACTGTAGCGAGGGAGCGCTGCACTGTCAAATTGACTGTAGCGCGGGAGCGCTGCACTGTCAGATAGACTGTACCGAGGGAGCGCTGCACTGTCAGATTGACTGTAGCGAGGGAGCGCTGCACTGTCAGATTGACTGTAGCGAGGGAGCGCTGAACTGTCAGATTGAGTGTAGCGAGGGAGCGCTGCACTGTCAGATTGACTGTAGCGAGGGAGCGCTGCACTGTCAGATTGACTGTAGCGAGGGAGCGCTGCACTGTCAGATTGACTGTAGCGAGGGAGCGCTGCACTGTCAGATTGACTGTAGCGAGGGAGCGCTGCACTGTCAAATTGACTGTAGCGAGGGAGCGCTGCACTGTCAGATTGACTGTAGCGCGGGAGCGCTGCACTGTCAGATAGACTGTAGTGAGGGAGCGCTGCGCTATCAGAAAGACTGTACCGAGGGAGCGCTGCGCTGTCAGATAGACTGTACCGAGGGAGCGCTGCACTGTCAGATACACTGTACGGGGGGATTGCTGCACTGTCAGATGGACTGTATCGATGGAGCATTGCGCTGTCAGATAGACTGCACCGAGGGAGCGCTGCACTGTCAGATAGACTGCACCCAGAGAGCGCAGCGCTGTCAGATAGACTGCACTCAGGGAGCGCTGCGCTGTCAGACAGACTGCCCCCAGGGAGCACTGCGCTGTCAGATAGAATGTACCAAGGGAGCGCTGCACTATTAGAAAGACTGTACCGAGGGAGCGCTGCGCTGTCAGATAGAATGTACCGAGGGAGTGCTGCACTGTCAGATAGACTGCACTCAGGGAGCGCTGCGCTGTCAGACAGACTGCACCAGGGAGCGCTGCGCTGTCAGACAGACTGTACCGAGCGAGCGCTGCGCTGTCAGATAGACTGTACCGAGGGAGCGCTGCACTGTCAGATACACTGTACGGGGGGATTGCTGCACTGTCAGATGGACTGTATCGATGGAGCATTGCGCTGTCAGATAGACTGCACCGAGGGAGCGCTGCACTGTCAGATAGACTGTACTGAAGGATTGCTGCACTCTCAGATAGACTGCACCCAGGGAGCGCTGCGCTGTCAGATAGACTGCACCCAGGGATTGCTGCGCTGTCAGATGGACTGTATCGATGGAGCGCTGCACTGTCATATAGACTGTACTGAGGGATTGGTGCACTGTCAGATAGACTGCACCGAGGGAGCGCTGCACTGTCAGATAGACTGCACCCAGGGAGCGCTGCGCTGTCAGATAGACTGCACCAAGCGAGCGCTGAGCTGTCAGATAGACTGCACCCAGGGAGCGCTGCGCTCTCAGACAGATTGCTCCGAGGGAGCGCTGTGCTGTCAGATAGACTGTACTGAGGGATTGCTGCACTGTAGAATGGCTGCACCGAGGGTGCGCTGCGCTGTCAGATAGACTGTACTGAGGGATTGCTGCACTGTCAGATGGACTGTATCGATGCAGCGCTGGGCTGTCAGATAGACAGCACCGAGGGACCGCTGCGCTGTCAGATAGACAGTACCAAGGGAGCGCTGCGCTGTCAGAAAGACAGTACCGAGGGAGCACTGCGCTGTCAGAAAGACAGTACCGAGCGAGCGCTGTGCTGTCAGATAGACAGTACCGAGGGAGTGCTGTGCTGTCAAATAGACTGTACCGAGGGAGCGCAGCACTGTCAGATAGATGGTACGGGGAGATTGCTGCACTGTCAGATAGACTTTATTGAGGGAGCGCTGCACTGTCAGCTTGACTGTAGCGAGGGAGCGCTGCACTGTCAAAGTGACTGTAGCGAGGGAGCGCTGCACTGTCAAATTGACTGTAGCGCGGGAGCGCTGCACTGTCAGATAGACTGTACCGAGGGAGCGCTGCACTGTCAGATTGACTGTAGCGAGGGAGCGCTGCACTGTCAGATTGACTGTAGCGAGCGAGCGCTGAACTGTCAGATTGACTGTAGCGAGGGAGCGCTGCACTGTCAGATTGACTGTAGCGAGGGAGCGCTGCACTGTCAGATTGACTGTAGCGAGGGAGCGCTGCACTGTCAGATTGACTGGAGCGAGGGAGCGCTGCACTGTCAGATTGACTGTAGCGAGGGAGCGCTGCACTGTCAGATTGACTGTAGCGAGGGAGCGCTGCACTGTCAGATTGACTGTAGCGAGGGAGCGCTGCACTGTCAGATTGACTGTAGCGCGGGAGCGCTGCACTGTCAGATTGACTGTAGCGCGGGAGCGCTGCACTGTCAGATTGACTGTAGCGAGGGAGCGCTGCACTGTCAGATTGACTGTAGCGAGGGAGCGCTGCACTGTCAGATTGACTGTAGCGAGGGAGCGCTGCACTGTCAGATTGACTGTAGCGAGGGAGCGCTGCACTGTCAGATTGACTGTAGCGAGGGAGCGCTGCACTGTCAGATTGACTGTAGCGAGGGAGCGCTGCACTGTCAGATTGACTGTAGCGAGGGAGCGCTGCACTGTCAGAATGACTGTAGCGAGGGAGCGCTGCACTGTCAGATTGACTGTAGCGAGGGAGCGCTGCACTGTCAGATTGACTGTAGCGAGGGAGCGCTGCACTGTCAGATTGACTGTAGCGAGGGAGCGCTGCACTGTCAGATTGACTGTAGCGAGGGAGCGCTGCACTGTCAGATTGACTGTAGCGAGGGAGCGCTGCACTGTCAGATTGACTGTAGCGAGGGAGCGCTGCACTGTCAGATTGACTGTAGCGCGGGAGCGCTGCACTGTCAGATAGACTGTAGCGAGGGAGCGCTGCACTGTCAGATTGACTGTAGCGAGGGAGCGCTGCACTGTCAGATAGACTGTAGCGAGGGAGCGCTGCCCTGTCAGATTGACTGTAGCGCGGGAGCGCTGCACTGTCAGATGGACTGTATCGATGCAGCGCTGGGCTGTCAGATAGACAGCACCGAGGGACCGCTGCGCTGTCAGATAGACAGTACCGAGGGAGCGCTGCCCTGTCAGAAAGACCGTACCGACGGAGCACTGCGCTGTCAGAAAGACAGTACCGAGAGAGCGCTGCGCTGTCAGATAGAAAGTACCGAGGGATTGCTGCGCTGTCAGATAGACTGTACCGAGAGAGCACTGCACTGTCAGATAGACTGCACCCAGAGAGCGGAGCACTGTCAGATAGACTGCACTCAGGGAGCGCTGCGCTGTCAGACAGACTTCCCCCAGGGAGCACTGCGCTGTCAGATAGAATGTACCGAGGGAGCACTGCGCTATCAGAAAGACTGTACCGAGGGAGCGCTGCGCTGTCAGATTGACTGTACCGAGGGAGGGCTGCACTGTCAGATAGACTGCACTCAGGGAGCGCTGCGCTGTCAGACAGACTGCACCAGGGAGCGCTGCGCTGTCAGACAGACTGTACCGAGCGAGCGCTGCGCTGTCAGATAGACTGTACCGAGGGAGCGCTGCACTGTCAGATACACTGTACGGGGGGATTGCTGCACTGTCAGATGGACTGTATCGATGGAGCATTGCGCTGTCAGATAGACTGCACCGAGGGAGCGCTGCACTGTCAGATAGACTGCACCCAGAGAGCGCTGCACTGTCAGATAGACTGCACTTAGGGAGCGCTGCGCTGTCAGACAGACTGCCCCCAGGGAGCACTGCGCTGTCAGATAGAATGTACCAAGGGAGCACTGCGCTATCAGAAAGACTGTACCGAGGGAGCGCTGCGCTGTCAGATAGACTGTACCGAGGGAGCGCTGCACTGTCAGATAGACTGCACTCAGGGAGCGCTGCGCTGTCAGACAGACTGTACCGAGGGAATGCTGCGCTGTCAGATAGACTGTACCGAGGGAGCGCTGCACTGTCAGATACACTACGGGGGGATTGCTGCACTGTCAGATAGACTGTATCGATGGAGCATTGCGCTGTCAGATAGACTGCACCGAGGGAGCGCTGCGCTGTCAGATAGACTGTACTGAAGGATTGCTGCACTCTCAGATAGACTGCACCCAGGGAGCGCTGCGCTGTCAGATAGACTGCACCGAGGGATTGCTGCGCTGTCAGATGGACCGTATCGATGGACCGCTGCACTGTCATATAGACTGTACTGAGGGATTGGTGAACTGTCAGATAGACTGCACCGAGGGAGCACTGCGCTGTCAGATAGACTGCACCCAGGGAGCGCTGCGCTTTCAGATAGACTGCACCTTGCGAGCGCTGAGCTGTCAGATAGACTGCACCCAGGGAGCGCTGCGCTCTCAGACAGATTGCTCCGAGGGAGCGCTGTGCTGTCAGATAGACTGTACTGAGGGATTGCTGCACTGTCAGAATGGCTGCACCGAGGGTGCGCTGCGCTGTCAGATAGACTGTACTGAGGGATTGCTGCACTGTCAGATGGACTGTATCGATGCAGCGCTGGGCTGTCAGATAGACAGCACGGAGGGACCGCTGCGCTGTCAGATAGACAGTACCGAGGGAGCGCTGCGCTGTCAGATAGACTGTACCGAGAGAGCACTGCACTGTCAGGTAGACTGCACTCAGGGAGCGCTGCGCTGTCAGACAGACTTCCCCCAGGGAGCACTGCGCAGTCAGATAGAATGTACCGAGGGAGCGCTGCGCTATCAGAAAGACTGTACCAAGGGAGCGCTGCGCTGTCAGATAGACTGTACCGAGGGAGCGCTGCACTGTCAGATAGACTGCACTCAGGGAGCGCTGCGCTGTCAGACAGACTGCACCAGGGAGCGCTGCGCTGTCAGACAGACTGTACCGAGCGAGCGCTGCGCTGTCAGATAGACTGTACCGAGGGAGCGCTGCACTGTCAGATACACTGTACGGGGGGATTGCTGCACTGTCAGATGGACTGTATCGATGGAGCATTGCGCTGTCAGATAGACTGCACCGAGGGAGCGCTGCACTGTCAGATAGACTGCACCCAGAGAGCGCAGCGCTGTCAGATAGACTGCACTCAGGGAGCGCTGCGCTGTCAGACAGACTGCCCCCAGGGAGCACTGCGCTGTCAGATAGAATGTACCAAGGGAGCGCTGCGCTATTAGAAAGACTGTACCGAGGGAGCGCTGCGCTGTCAGATAGACTGTACCGAGGGAGCGCTGCACTGTCAGATAGACTGCACTCAGGGAGCGCTGCGCTGTCAGACAGACTGCACCAGGGAGCGCTGCGCTGTCAGACAGACTGTACCGAGCGAGCGCTGCGCTGTCAGATAGACTGTACCGAGGGAGCGCTGCACTGTCAGATACACTACTGGGGGATTGCTGCACTGTCAGATAGACTGTATCGATGGAGCATTGCGCTGTCAGATAGACTGCACCGAGGGAGCGCTGCACTGTCAGATAGACTGTACTGAAGGATTGCTGCACTCTCAGATAGACTGCACCCAGGGAGCGCTGCGCTGTCAGATAGACTGCACCGAGGGATTGCTGCGCTGTCAGATGGACTGTATCGATGGACCGCTGCACTGTCATATAGACTGTACTGAGGGATTGGTGAACTGTCAGATAGACTGCACCGAGGGAGCACTGCGCTGTCAGATAGACTGCACCCAGGGAGCGCTGCGCTTTCAGATAGACTGCACCAAGCGAGCGCTGAGCTGTCAGATAGACTGCACCCAGGGAGCGCTGCGCTCTCAGACAGATTGCTCCGAGGGAGCGCTGTGCTGTCAGATAGACTGTACTGAGGGATTGCTGCACTGTCCGATGGACTGTATCGATGCATCGCTGGGCTGTCAGATAGACAGCACCGAGGGACCACTGCGCTGTCAGATAGACAGTACCGAGGGAGTGCTGCGCTGTCAAATAGACATTACCGAGGGAGCGCTGCGCTGTCAGATAGACAGTACCGAGGGAGCGCTGTGCTGTCAGATAGACTGTACCGAGGGAGCACTGCACTGTCAGATAGATGGTACGGGGAGATTGCTACACTGTCAGATAGACTGTATTGAGGGAGCGCTGCACTGTCAGATTGACTGTAGCGAGGGAGCGCTGTACTGTCAAATTCACTGTAGCGCGGGAGCGCTGCACTGTCAGATAGACTGTAGCGAGGGAGTGCTGCACTGTCAGATTGACTGAAGCGAGGGAGTGCTGCACTGTCAAATTGACTGTAGAGAGGGAGCGCTGCACTGTCAGATTGACTGTAGCGCGGGAGCGCTGCACTGTCAGATAGATTGTACCGAGGGAGTGCTGCACTGTCAGATTGACTGTAGCGAGGGAGTGCTGCACTGTCAGATTGACTGTAGCGAGGGAGCGCTGCACTGTCAGATTGACTGTAGCGAGGGAGCGCTGCACAGTCAGATTGACTGTAGCGAGGGAGCGCTGCACTGACAGATAGACTGTACTGAGGGATTGCTGCACTGTCAGATAGACTGCACCCAGGGAGCGCTGCGCTGTCAGATAGACTGCACCCAGGGAGCGCTGCGCTGTCAGATAGACTGCACCCAGGGAGCGCTGCGCTCTCAGACAGATTGCTCCGAGGGAGCGTGTGCTGTCAGATAGACTGTACTGAGGGATTGCTGCACTGTCAGAATGGCTGCACCGAGGGTGCGCTGCGCTGTCAGATAAACTGTACTGAGGGATTGCTGCACTGTCAGATGGACTGTATCGATGCAGCGCTGGGCTGTCAGATAGACAGCACCGAGGGACCGCTGCGCTGTCAGATAGACAGTACAGAGGGAGCGCTGCGCTGTCAGAAAGACAGTACCGAGGGAGCACTGCGCTGTCAGAAAGACAGTACCGAGCGAGCGCTGCGCTGTCAGAAAGACAGTACCGAGCGAGCACTGCGCTGTCAGATAGACAGTACTGAGGGAGTGCTGTGCTGTCAGATAGACTGTACCGAGGGAGCGCAGCACTGTCAGATAGATGGTACGGGGAGATTGCTGCACTGTCAGATAGACTTTATTGAGGGAGCGCTGCACTGTCAGCTTGACTGTAGCGAGGGAGCGCTGCACTGTCAAATTGACTGTAGCGAGGGAGCGCTGCACTGTCAGATTGACTGTAGCGAGGGAGCGCTGCACTGTCAGATTGACTATAGCGAGGGAGCGCTGCACTGTCAGATTGACTGTAGCGAGGGAGCGCTGCACTGTCAGATTGACTGTAGCGAGGGAGCGCTGCACTGTCAGATTGACTGTAGCGAGGGAGCGCTGCACTGTCAGATTGACTGTAGCGAGGGAGCGCTGCACTGTCAGATTGACTGTAGCGAGGGAGCGCTGCACTGTCAGATTGACTGTAGCGAGGGAGCGCTGCACTGTCAAATTGACCGTAGCGCGGGAGCGCTGCACTGTCAGATTGACTGTAGCGAGGGAGCGCTGCGCTGTCAGATTGACTGTAGCGAGGGAGCGCTGCACTGTCAGACTGATTGTAGCGAGGGAGCGCTGCACTGTAAGATTGACTGTAGCGAGGGAGCGCTGCCCTGTCAGATTGACTGTAACGCGGGAGCGCTGCACTGTCAGATGGACTGTATCGATGCAGCGCTGGGCTGTCAGATAGACAGCACCGAGGGACCGCTGCGCTGTCAGATAGACAGTACCGAGGGAGCGCTGCGCTGTCAGAAAGACAGTACCGAGGGAGCGCTGCGCTGTCAGAAAGACAGTACCGAGGGATTGCTGCGCTGTCAGATAGACTGTACCGAGGGAGTGCTGCACTGTCAGATAGACTGCACTCAGGGAGCGCTGCGCTGTCAGACAGACTGCACCAGGGAGCACTGCGCTGTCAGACAGACTGTACCGAGCGAGCGCTGCGCTGTCAGATAGACTGTACCGAGGGAGCGCTGCACTGTCAGATACACTGTACGGGGGGATTGCTGCACTGTCAGATGGACTGTATCGATGGAGCATTGCGCTGTCAGATAGACTGCACCGAGGGAGCGCTGCACTGTCAGATAGACTGCACCCAGAGAGCGCAGCGCTGTCAGATAGACTGCACTCAGGGAGCGCTGCGCTGTCAGACAGACTGCCCCCAGGGAGCACTGCGCTGTCAGATAGAATGTAGCAAGGGAGCGCTGCGCTATTAGAAAGACTGTACCGAGGGAGCGCTGCGCTGTCAGATAGACTGTACCGAGGGAGCGCTGCACTGTCAGATAGACTGCACTCAGGGAGCGCTGCGCTGTCAGACAGACTGCACCAGGGAGCGCTGCGCTGTCAGACAGACTGTACCGAGCGAGCGCTGCGCTGTCAGATAGACTGTACCGAGGGAGCGCTGCACTGTCAGATACACTACGGGGGGATTGCTGCACTGTCAGATAGACTGTATCGATGGAGCATTGCGCTGTCAGATAGACTGCACCGAGGGAGCGCTGCACTGTCAGATAGACTGTACTGAAGGATTGCTGCACTCTCAGATAGACTGCACCCAGGGAGCGCTGCGCTGTCAGATAGACTGCACCGAGGGATTGCTGCGCTGTCAGATGGACTGTATCGATGGACCGCTGCACTGTCATATAGACTGTACTGAGGGATTGGTGAACTGTCAGATAGACTGCACCGAGGGAGCGCTGCGCTGTCAGAAAGACAGTACCGAGGGAGCACTGCGCTGTCAGAAAGACAGTACCGAGAGAGCGCTGCGCTGTCAGATAGACAGTACCGAGGGAGTGCTGCGCTGTCAGATAGACTGTACCGAGAGAGCACTGCACTGTCAGATAGACTGCACCCAGAGAGCGGAGCACTGTCAGATAGACTGCTCTCAGGGAGCGCTGCGCTGTCAGACAGACTTCCCCCAGGGAGCACTGCGCTGTCAGATAGAATGTACCGAGGGAGCGCTGCGCTATCAGAAAGACTGTACCGAGGGAGCGCTGCGCTGTCAGATAGACTGTACCGAGGGAGCGCTGCACTGTCAGATAGACTGCACTCAGGGAGCGCTGCGCTGTCAGACAGACTGCACCAGGGAGCGCTGCGCTGCCAGACAGACTGTACCGAGCGAGCGCTGCGCTGTCAGATAGACTGTACCGAGGGAGCGCTGCACTGTCAGATACACTGTACGGGGGGATTGCTGCACTGTCAGATAGACTGTATCGATGGAGCATTGCGCTGTCAGATAGACTGCACCGAGGGAGCGCTGCACTGTCAGATAGACTGTACTGAAGGATTGCTGCACTCTCAGATAGACAGCACCCAGGGAGCGCTGCGCTGTCAGATAGACTGCACCGAGGGATTGCTGCGCTGTCAGATGGACTGTATCGATGGAGCGCTGCACTGTCATATAGACTGTACTGAGGGATTGGTGAACTGTCAGATAGACTGCACCGAGGGAGCACTGCGCTGTCAGATAGACTGCACCCAGGGAGCGCTGAGCTTTCAGATAGACTGCACCAAGCGAGCGCTGAGCTGTCAGATAGACTGCACCCAGGGAGCGCTGCGCTCTCAGACAGATTGCTCCGAGGGAGCGCTGTGCTGTCAGATAGACTGTACTGAGGGATTGCTGCACTGTCAGAATGGCTGCACCGAGGGTGCGCTGCGCTGTCAGATAGACTGTACTGAGGGATTGCTGCACTGTCAGATGGACTGTATCGATGCAGCGCTGGGCTGTCAGATAGACAGCACCGAGGGACCGCTGCGCTGTCAGATAGACAGTACCGAGGGAGCGCTGCACTGTCAGAAAGACAGTACCGAGGGAGCACTGCGCTGTCAGAAAGACAGTACCGAGCGAGCGCTGCGCTGTCAGATAGACAGTACCGAGGGAGTGCTGTGCTGTCAGATAGACTGTACCGAGGGAGCGCAGCACTGTCAGCTCGATGGTACGGGGAGATTGCTGCACTGTCAGATAGACTTTATTGAGGGAGCGCTGCACTGTCAGCTTCACTGTAGCGAGGGAGCGCTACACTGTCAAATTGACTGTAGCGAGGGAGCGCTGCACTGTCAAATTGACTGTAGCGCGGGAGCGCTGCACTGTCAGATAGACTGTACCGAGGGAGCGCTGCACTGTCAGATTGACTGTAGCGAGGGAGCGCTGCACTGTCAGATTGACTATAGCGAGGGAGCGCTGCACTGTCAGATTGACTGTAGCGAGGGAGCGCTGCACTGTCAGATTGACTGTAGCGAGGGAGCGCTGCACTGTCAGATTGACTGTAGCGAGGGAGCGCTGCACTGTCAGATTGACTGTAGCGAGGGAGCACTGCACTGTCAAATTGACTGTAGCGCGGGAGCGCTGCACTGTCAGATTGACTGTAGCGAGGGAGCGCTGCACTGTCAGATTGACTGTAGCGAGGGAGCGCTGCACTGTCAGATTGACTGTAGCGAGGGAGCGCTGCACTGTAAGATTGACTGTAGCGAGGGAGCGCTGCACTGTCAGATTGACTGTAGCGAGGGAGCGCTGCACTGTCAGATTGACTGTAGCGAGGGAGCGCTGCACTGTCAGATTGACTGCAGCGCGGGAGCGATGCACTGTCAGATAGACTGTAGTGAGGGAGCGCTGCACTGTCAGATTGACTGTAGCGAGGGAGCGCTGCACTGTCAGATAGACTGTAGCGAGGGAGCGCTGCCCTGTCAGATTGACTGTAGCGCGGGAGCGCTGCACTGTCAGATTGACTGTAGCGAGGCAGCGCAGCACTGTCAGATAGACTGTGCCGAGGGTGTGTTGCACTGTCAGATAGACTGTTCCGAGGCAGCGCTGCGCTGTCAGATAGACTGCACCCAGGAATGCCACGCTGTCAGGTAGACTGCACCGAGGGAGCGCTGCGCTGTCAGATAGACTGCACCGCGGGAGCGCTGCGCTGTCAGATAGACTGCACCGAGGGACTGGTGTGCAGTCAGTTACACTGTACTGAGGGATTGCTGCACTGTCAGATAGACAGTACCAAGCAAGTGCTGCGCTGTCAGATAGACTGTACCGAGGGAGCCCTGTGGTGTCAGATAGACAGTACCGAGGGTGCACTGCGCTGTCAGATAGACGGTACCGAGCGAGCGCTGTGCTGTCAGATAGACAAAACCGAGGGAGCGCTGCGCTGTCAGATAGACAAAACCGAGGGAGCGCTGCGCTGGCAGATAGACAGCACTTAGGAAGCGTTGCGCTGTCAGATAGATGGTACTGAGGGAGCGGTGCGCTGTCAGATAGACAGTACCGAGAGAGCGCTGCGCTGTCAGATAGACGGTACCGAGGAAGCGCTGCACTGTCAGATAGACGGTACCGACGGAGCACTGCGCTGTGAGATAGACAGTACCGAGGGAGCGCTGCAATGTCATATAGACTGTAGCGAGGGTGCGCTGCGCGGTCAGAAAGACTGTACTGCAGGAGCGCTGCACTGTCAGATAGACTGTACCGAGAGAGCGCTGCACTGTCAGATAGACTGCACCCAGAGAGCGGAGCGCTGTCAGATAGACTGCACTCAGGGAGCGATGCGCTGTCAGACAGACTGCCCGCAGGGAGCACTGCGCTGTCAGATAGAATGTACCGAGGGAGTGCTGCGCTATCAGAAAAACTGTACCGAGGGAGCGCTGCGCTGTCAGATAGACTGTACCGAGGGAGCGCTGCACTGTCAGATAGACTGCACTCAGGGAGCGCTGCGCTGTCAGACAGACTGCACCAGGGAGCGCTGCGCTGTCAGACAGACTGTACCGAGCGAGCGCTGCGCTGTCAGATAGACTGTACCGAGGGAGCGCTGCACTGTCAGATACACTGTACGGGGGGATTGCTGCACTGTCAGATGGACTGTATCGATGGAGCATTGCGCTGTCAGATAGACTGCACCGAGGGAGCGCTGCACTGTCAGATAGACTGTACTGAAGGATTGCTGCACTCTCAGATAGACTGCACCGAGGGAGCGCTGCGCTGTCAGATAGACTGCACCGAGGGATTGCTGCGCTGTCAGATGGACTGTATCGATGGAGCGCTGCACTGTCATATAGACTGTACTGAAGGATTGCTGCACTGTCAGATAGACTGCACCGAGGGAGCGCTGCACTGTCAGATAGACTGCACCGAGGGAGCGCTACGCTGTCAGATAGACAGCAATGAGGGAGCGCTGCGCTGTCAGATGGACGGTACCGAGGAAGCGCTGCACTGTCAGATAGACGGTACTGAGGAAGCGCTGCACTGTCAGATAGACGGTACCGAGGGAGCGCAGCACTGTCAGATAGGCTGCACTGAGGGAACACTGACCCATCAGTGGCTCAGTACCAGGGGAGAGCTGCACTGGTGGAGGGCCAGTACAGATGGATTGGTGTAATGTCATAGGATCAGTACTGAGGGAGTGGTGTACTGTCAGAGGATCAGAAAGGTGGGAATGCTGCACTGACAAAGTGTCAATTTGGAGGGAGTGCTGCACTGTCAGAGGCGCTCACAGCACTGTTGAATGGGCAGTTCAATGGGAGCGCTGCACTGTCAGAGGGTCAGTACTGCGGGAATGCAACACTGTCAGAGGATCAGTACTGAGGGATTGCTGCACTGTCAGATAGACTGTATCGATGGAGCGCTGCGCTGTCAGATGGACTGTATCGATGGAGCACTGCGCTGTCAGATAGACTGCGCTGAGGGACCGCTGCGCTGTCAGATAAACTGTACTGAGGGATTGCTGCACTGTCAGATAGACTGTACCGAGGGAACGCTGCACTGTCAGATTGACTGTAGCGAGGGAGGGATGCACTGTCAGATTGATTGTAGCGAGGGAACGCTGCACTGTCAGATTGACTATAGCGAGGCAGCGCAGCACTGTCAGATAGACTGCACCGAGGGAGCGCTGCGCTGTCAGATAGACTGCACCCAGGAACGCCGCGCTGTCAGATAGACTGCACCCAGGGAGCGCTGCACTGTCAGATAGACTGCACCCAGGGAGCGCTGCGCTGTCAGATAGACTGCACCCAGGAACGCCGCGCTGTCAGATAGACTGCACCCAGGAACGCCGCGCTGTCAGATAGACTGCACCGAGGGAGCGCTGCGCTGTCAGATAGACTGCACCGAGGGATCGCTGCGCTGTCAGATAGACTGCACCGAGGGACTGGTGCGCTGTCAGTTAGACTGTACTGAGGGATTGCTGCACTGTCAGATAGACAGTACCGAGCAAGCGCTGTGCTGTCAGATAGACAGTACCGAGGGAGACCTGTGCTGTCAGAAAGACAGGACTGAGGGAGCGCTGCGCTGTCAGATAGACGGTACCAAGGGACCGCTGCGCTGTCAGATAGACAGCATAGAGGGAGCGCTGCGCTGTCAGATAGACAGTACCGAGGGAGACCTGTGCTGTCAGATAGACAGTACCGAGGGAGCGCTGCGCTGTCAGATAGACAGTACCGAGGTAGCGCTGCGCTGTCAGATAGACAGTACCGAGGGAGCGCTGCGCTGTCAGATAGACAGTACCGAGGGAGCGCTGCGCTGTCAGATAGACAGTACCGAGGGAGCGCTGCGCTGTCAGATAGACAGTACCGAGGGAGCGCTGCGCTGTCAGATAGACAGTACCGTGGGAGCGCTGCGCTGTCAGATAGACAGTACTGAGGCAGCGCTGCGCTGTCAGATGGACAGTACCGAGGGAGCGCTGCGCTGTCAGATACACAGTACCGAGCGAGCGCTGCGCTGTCACATAGACATTACCGACGGAGCGCTGCGCTGTCAGATAGACAGTACCAAGGGAACGCTGTCAGATAGATGGTACCGAGGGAGCGCTGCGCTGTCAGATAGACAGTACCGAGCGAGCGCTGCGCTGTCACATAGACATTACCGACGGAGCCCTGCGCTGTCAGATAGACAGTACCCAGGGAGTGCTGCGCTGGTAGATAGACTGTACTGAGGGTTTGCTGCACTGTCACATCGACTGTACGTGGGGATTGCTGCACTGTCAGATAGACTGTATCGATGGAGCACGGCACTGTCAGATAGACTGCACCGAGGGGACGCTGCACTGTCAGATAGACTGTATCGATGGATCGCTGCACTGTCAGATAGACTGTACCTGGGGATTGCTGCACTGTCAGATGGACTGTATCGATGGAGCGCTGCACTGTCAGATTGACTGCACTGATGGAACACTGCCACATCAGTGGCTCATTACCAGGCGAGAGCTGCACTGGTGGAGAGCCAGTACATATGGAGTGCTGTACTGTCATAGGAACAGTATTCGGGGAGTGGTGTACTGTCAGAGGATCAGATAGGAGGGAATGTTGCACTGACAAAGTGTCAATTTGGATTGAGTACTGCACCGTCAGAGGGGATCACAGTACTGTTGAATGCGGAGTTCAAATGGAGCGCTGCACTGTCAGAGGGTCAGTACTGAGGGAGTGCATTACTGTTGGAGGGTCAGTACTGGGGGAGTGCTGCTCTGTTCGAGGATACGTACAGAAGCTGCGCTGCTCTGTCTGAGGATCAGTACGGAGGTAGTGCAGCACCGTCAGAGGATCAGTACTGAGGGAGTGCTGCACTGTCAGAGGATCAGTACTGAGGGAGTGCTGCACAGACAGAGGATCAGTACTGAGGGAGTGCTGCACTGTTCGAGGATCAGTGCTGAGGGAGTGCTGTTCTGTTCGAGGATACGTATAGAAGCTGCGCTGCTCTGTCTGAGGATCAGTACTGAGGGAGTGCAGCACTGTTAGAGGATCAGTTCTGAGCGAGTGCTGCACTCTCAGAGGATCAGTACTGAGGGAGTGCTGCACTCTCAGAGGATCAGTACTGAGGGAGTGCTGCACTGTCAGAGGATCAGTACTGAGGGAGTGCTGCACTGTCAAGAGTTCGGTATTGATGGAGTGCTGCACTGTCAGGAGTTAGGTTGTGAGGCAGTGCTGCAACGGTGGAGGACCAGTGCAGATGGATCACAGTACTGTTATGGCATCAGTACTCAGGGAGTGCTGCACTGTCTGAGGATCAGTACTGAGGGAGTGCAGCACTGTCAGAGGATCAGTGTTGAGGGTTTGCTGCACTGTAACAAGGTGTGTAATGAAGGAGTACTGCACTGCTGGAGGCTCCGTGCTGATGGAGCGCTGCACTGTCAGATGGTGAGTACTGAGGTAGCGCTGCACCGTCAGGTGTCGGTATTGAGGGAGTGCTGCACTGTCAGGGGTTCAGTATTGCGGGAGTGCTGCACTGGTGGAGGACCAGTACAGATAGATTGCTGTACTGTCATGGCATCAGTACTGAGGGAGTAGTGCACTGTCAGAGGATCAGTTAGAAAGGAATGCTGGACCCACAAATTGTGAGCACCAAGGGAGTGCTGCACTGTGAGATAGACAGCATCATGGGAGCGCTGCGCTGTCAGATAGACTGCACCCAGGGAGCGCTGTCAGATAGACTGCACCACAGGAGCGCTGCGCTGCCAGATAGACTGCGTCGAGGGAGCGCTGCGCTGTCAGATAGACTGCACCACAGGAGCGCTGCGCTGCCAGATAGACTGCGTCGAGGGAGCGCTGCGCTGTCAGATAGACTGCACCCAGGGAGCGCTGCGCAGTCAGATAGACTGTACCAAGGGAGCACTGCGCTGTCAGATAGACTGTACTGAGGGATTGCTGCGCTGTCAGATAGACTGCACCGAGGCAGAGCTGCGCTGTCAGATAGACTGCACCCAGGGAGCGCCGCACTGTCAGATAGACTGCACCGAGGCAGTGCTGCGCTGTCAGATAGACTGCACCCAGGGAGCGGTGCGCTGTCAGATAGACTACACCCAGGGAGCGCTGCGCTGTCAGATAGACTGCACCAAGCGAGCGCTGCGCTGTCAGATAGACTGCACCCAGGGAGCGTTGCGCTGTCAGATAGACTGCACCCAGGGAGCGGTGCGCTGTCAGACAGACTGCACTGAGGGAGCGCTGTGCTGTCAGATAGACTGTACTTCGGGTTTGCTGCACTGTCAGATTGACTGCACCGAGGGAGCGCTGCGCTGTCAGATAGACTGCACCCAGGGAGCGCTGCGCTGTCATATAGACTGCACCGAGGGAGCACTGCACTGTCAGATATACTGCACTGAGGAAACACTGCCCAATCAGCGGCTCAGGACCAGGGCAGTTCTGCACTGGGGGAGGGCCAGTACAGATGGATTGCTGTAATGTCATAGGATTAGTACTGAGGGAGTGGTGTACTCTCAGAGGATCAGAAAGGAGGGAATGCTGCATTGACAAAGTGTCAATTTGGAGGGAGTGCTGCACTGACCGAGGATCAGTACTGAGGGATTGCTGCACTGTCAGAGGATCAGTGCTGAGGGTTTGCTGCACTGTAACAAGGTGTGTCATGAGGGAGCACTGCACTGCTGGAGGGTCAGTGCTGAGGGAACGCTGCACTGTCAGATGGTGAGTACTGAGGTAGCGCTGCACCGTCAGGGGTCGGTATTGAGGGAGTGCTGCACTGTCAGGGGTTCAGTATTGCGGGAGTGCTGCACTGGTGGAGGACCAGTACAGATAGATTGCTGTAATGTCATGGCATCAGTACTGAGGGAGTAGTGCACTGTCAGAGGATCAGTTAGAAAGGAATGCTGGACCCAGTAATTGTGAGTACCGAGTGAGTGCTGCACTGTGAGATACACAGCATCATGGGAGCGCTGCGCTGTCAGATAGACTGTACTGAGGGATTGCTGCGCTGTAAGATAGACTGCACCCTGGGAGCGCTGCGCTGTCAGATAGACTGTACCGAGGGAGCGGTGCGCTGTCAGATAGACTACATGATGGAGCGTCGCGCTGTCAGATAGACTGCACCGAGCTAGCGCTGCGCTGTCAGATAGACTGCGCCGATAGAGCGCTGCGCTGTCAGATCGACTGCACCGAGGGAGAGCTGCGCTGTCAGATACACTGCACCGAGGGAGCGCTGCGCTGTCAGATGGACTGTACCGAGGCAGAGCTGCGCTGTCAGATAGACTGCACCGAGGCAGCGCAGCGCTGTCAGATAGACTGTACTGAGGGATTGCTGCACTGTCAGATACAATGTACGTGGGGATTGCTGCACTGTCAGACGGACTGTATCGATAGAGCGCTGCGCTGTCAGATAGACCGTACCGAGGGAGCGCTGCACTGTCAGATAGACAGCACCCAGGGAGCGCTGCGCTGTCAGATACACTGCACCGAGGGAGCGCTGCGCTGTCAGATGGACTGCACCGAGGCAGAGCTGCTCTGACAGATAGACTGCACCGAGGCAGCGCAGCGCTGTCAGATAGACTGTACTGAGGGATTGCTGCACTGTCAGATACAATGTACGTGGGGATTGCTGCACTGTCAGACGGACTGTATCGATAGAGCGCTGCGCTGTCAGATAGACCGTACCGAGGGAGCGCTGCGCTGTTAGATAGACTGCACCCAGGGAGCGCTGCGCTGTCAGATAGACTGCACCAAGCGAGCGCTGCGCTGTCAGATAGACTGCACCCAGGGAGCGCTGCGCTGTCAGATAGACTGCACCCAGGGAGCGCTGCGCTGTCAGATAGACTGCACCAAGCGAGCGCTGCGCTGTCAGATAGACTGCACCCAGGGAGTGCTGCGCTCTCAGACAGATTGCTCCGAGGGAGCGCTGTGCAGTCAGATAGACTGTACTGAGGGATTGCTGCACTGTCAGAATGGCTGCACCGAGGGTGCGCTGCGCTGTCAGATAGACTGTACTGAGGGATTGCTGCACTGTCACATAGACTGTACGTGGGGATTGCTGCACTGTCAGATAGACTGTACCTGGGGATTGCTGCACTGTCAGATGGACTGTATCGATGGAGCGCTGCACTGTCAGATAGACTGCACTGATGGAACACTGCCACATCAGTGGCTCATTACCAGGCGAGAGCTGCACTGGTGGAGAGCCAGTACATATGGAGTGCTGTACTGTCATAGGAACAGTATTCGGGGAGTGGTGTACTGTCAGAGGATCAGATAGGAGGGAATGTTGCACTGACAAAGTGTCAATTTGGATTGAGTACTGCACTGTCAGAGGGGATCACAGTACTGTTGAATGCGGAGTTCAAATGGAGGGCTGCACTGTCAGAGGGTCAGTACTGAGGGAGTGCATTACTGTTGGAGGGTCAGTACTGGGGGAGTGCTGCTCTGTTCGAGGATACGTACAGAAGCTGCGCTGCTCTGTCTGAGGATCAGTACGGAGGTAGTGCAGAACCGTCAGAGGATCAGTATTGAGGGAGTGCTGCACAGACAGAGGATCAGTACTGAGGGAGTGCTGCACTGTTCGAGGGTCAGTGCTGAGGGAGTGCTGTTCTGTTCGAGGATACGTATAGAAGCTGCGCTGCTCTGTCTGAGAAACAGTACTGAGGGAGTGCAGCACTGTTAGAGGATCAGTTCTGAGCGAGTGCTGCACTCTCAGAGGATCAGTACTGAGGGAGTGCTGCACTCTCAGAGGATCAGTACTGAGGGAGTGCTGCACTGTCAGAGGATCAGTACTGAGGGAGTGCTGCACTGTCAGAGGATCAGTACTGAGGGGGTGCTGCACTGTCAAGAGTTCAGTATTGATGGAGTGCTGCACTTTCAGGAATTAGGTCGTGAGGGAGTGCTGCACTGGTGGAGGACCAGTGCAGATGGATCACAGTACTGTTATGGCATCAGTACTCAGGGAGTGCTGCACTGTCTGAGGATCAGTACTGAGGGAGTGCAGCACTGTCCGAGGATTAGTGTTGAGGGTTTGCTGCACTGTAACAAGGTGTGTAATGAGGGAGTACTGCACTGCTGGAGGGTCCGCGCTGATGGAGTGCTGCACTGTCAGATGGTGAGTACTGAGGTAGCGCTGCACCGTCAGGTGTCGGTATTGAGGGAGCGCTGCACTGTCAGGGGTTCAGTATTGCGGGAGTGCTGCACTGGTGGAGGACCAGTATAGATAGATTGCTGTACTGTCATGGCATCAGTACTGAGGGAGTAGTGCACTGTCAGAGGATCAGTTAGAAAGGAATGCTGGACCCACAAATTGTGAGTACAGAGGGAATGCTGCACTGTGAGATAGACAGCATCATGGGAGCGCTGCGCTGTCAGATAGACTGCACCCAGGGAGCGCTGTCAGATAGACTGCAACCAGGGAGCGCTGCGCTGTCAGATAGACTGCACCACGAGAGCGCTGCGCTGTCAGATAGACTGCACCACAGGAGCGCTGCGCTGTCAGATAGACTGCACCCAGGGAGCGCTGCGCAGTCAGATAGACTCTACCGAGGGAGCACTGCGCTGTCAGATAGACTGTACCGAGGGAGCACAGCGCTGTCAGATAGACTGCGCCGATGGAGCGCTGTGCTGTCAGATCGAGTGGACCGAGGGAGCACTGTGCTGTCAGATAGACTGTACTGAGGGATTGCTGCGCTGTCAGATAAACTGCACCCAGGGAACGCTGCGCTGTTATATAGACTGTACCGAGGGAGCGCTGTGCTGTCAGATAGACTGCGCCGATGGAGCTCTGCACTGTCAGATCGACTGCACCGAGGGAGCGCTGCGCTGTCAGATAGTCTGTACTGAGGGATTGCTGCGCTGTCAGATAGACTGCACCGAGGGAGCGCTGCGCTGTCAGATAGACGGCACTGAGGGAGCGGTGCGCTGTCAGATAGACTACATGATGGAGCGTCGCGCTGTCAGATAGACTGCACCGAGCTAGCGCTGCGCTGTTAGATAGACTGCGCCGATAGAGCGCTGCACTGTCAGATCGACTGCACCGAGAGAGCGCTGCGCTGTCAGATCGACTGCACCGAGGGAGCGCTGCGCTGTCAGATAGACTGCACCGAGGCAGAGCTTCACTGTCAGATAAACTGCACCGAGGCAACGCAGCGCTGTCAGATAGACTGCACCGAGGGAGCGCTGCGCTGTCAGATAGACGGTACCGAGGGAGCGCTGTGCTGTCAGATACACTGTGCCGATGGAGCGCTGCACTGTCAGATAGGCTGTACGGAGGGATTGCTGCAGTGTCAGATAGACTGTATCGATGGAGCGTCGCACTGTCAGATAGGCTGTACGGAGGGATTGCTGCAGTGTCAGATAGACTGTGCCGATGGAGCGCTGCACTGTCAGATAGGCTGTACGGAGGGATTGCTGCAGTGTAAGATAGACTGCACCGAGGAAGCACTGCCACATCAGTGGCTCAGTACCAGGGGAGTGCTGGTGGAGGGCCAGTACAGATGGAGTGCTGTACTGTCATAGGATCAGTACTGAGGGAGTGGTGTACTGTCAGGGGATCAGAAAGGAGGGAATGCTGAACTGACAAAGTGTCAATTTGGATTGAGTACTGCACTGTCAGAGGGGATCACAGCACTGTTGAATGGGCAGTTCAAATGGAGCGCTGCACTGTCAGAGGATCAGTACGGAGGGAGCGCTGCACTGTCAGATAGACAGTACCGAGCGAGCGCTGCGCTGTCAGATAGACATTACCGAGGGAGCGCTGCGCTGTCAGATAAACATTACCGAGGGAGTGCTGCGCTGTCAGATAGACAGTACCGAGCGAGCGCTGCGCTGTCAGATAGACATTACCGAGGGAGCGCTGCGCTGTCAGATAGACAGTACCAAGGGAACGCTGTCAGATAGATGGTACCGAGGGAGCCCTGCGCTGTCAGATGGACAGTACGGAGGGAGCGCTGCGCTGGCAGATAGACTGTACCGAGGGAGCACTGCACTGTCATATAGACTGTACCGAGGGAGCACTGCCCCATCAGTGGCTCAGTACAAGGGGAGTGCTGCACTGGTGGAGGGCCAGTACAGATGGATTGCTGTAATGTCATAGGATCAGTACTGATGGAGTGGTGTACTGTCAGAGGATCAGAAAGGACGGAATGCTGCACTGACAAAGTGTCAATTTGGAGCGAGTGCTGCACTGTCGGAGGATCATTACTGAGGGAGTGCTGCACTGTCAGATAGACTGCACCGAGGGAGCGCTGCGCTGTCAGATAGACTGCACCGAGGGACGCCGCGCTGTCAGACAGACTGCACCCAGGGAGTGCTGCGCTGTCAGATAGACTGCACCCAGGGAGTGCTGCGCTGTCAGATAGACTGTACCGAGGGACTGCTGCGCAGTCAGATAGACTGTACCGACGGAGCGCTGCGCTGTCAGATAGACTGTACCGACGGAGCGATGCGCTGTCAGATAGACTGTACCGACGGAGTGCTGCACTGTCAGATAGACTGTATGGGGGGATTGCTACACTGTCAGATGGACTGTATCAATGGAGCATTGCGCTGTCAGATAGACTGCACCGAGGGAGCGCTGCACTGTCAGATAGACTGTACTGAAGGATTGCTGCACTGTCAAATAGACTGCACCGAGGGAGCGCTGCGCTGTCAGATAGACTGTATCGATGGAGCGCTGCACTGTCAGATAGACTGTACTGAAGGATTGCTGCACTGTCAGATAGACTGCACCGTGGGAGCGCTGCACTGTCAGATAGACTGCACCGAGGGAGCGCTGCGCTGTCAGATAGACTGTACTGAGGGATTGCTGCACTGTCAGATAAACTGCACCGAGGGAGCGCTGCACTGTCAGATAGACAGCAATGAGGGAGCGCTGCGCTGTCAGATGGACGGTACCGAGTGAGCGCTGCACCGTCAGATAGACGGTACTGACGTATCACTGCACTGTAAGATAGATAGTACCGAGGGAGCGCTGCACTGTCAGATAGACTGTACCGAGGGAACGCTGCGCTGTCAGATAGACTGCACCGAGGGAGCGGTGCGCTGTCAGATAGACTACATGATGGAGCATCGCGCTGTCAGATAGACTGCACCGAGCTAGCGCTGCGCTGTTAGATAGACTGCGCCGATAGAGCGCTGCACTGTCAGATCGACTGCACCGAGGGAGCGCTGCGCTGTCAGATAGACTGCACCGAGGCAGAGCTTCACTGTCAGATAAACTGCACCAAGGCAACGCAGCGCTGTCAGACAGACTGCACCGAGGGAGCGCTGCGCTGTCAGATAGACGGTACCGAGGGATTGCTGCAGTGTCAGATAGACTGTATCGATGGAGCGTCGCACTGTCAGATAGGCTGTATGGAGGGATTGCTGCAGTGTCAGATAGTCTGTGCCGTTGGAGCGCTGCACTGTCAGATAGGCTGTACGGAGGGATTGCTGCAGTGTAAGATAGACCGCACCGAGGAAGCACTGCCACATCAGTGGCTCAGTACCAGGGGAGTGCTGGTGGAGGGCCAGTACAGATGGAGTGCTGTACTGTCATAGGATCAGTACTGAGGGAGTGGTGTACTGTCAGGGGATCAGAAAGGAGGGAATGCTGAACTGACAAAGTGTCAATTTGGATTGAGTACTGCACTGTCAGAGGGGACCACAGCACTGTTGAATGGGCAGTTCAAATGGAGCGCTTCACTGTCAGAGGATCAGTACGGAGGGAGCGCTGCACTGTCAGATAGACAGTACCGAGCGAGCGCTGCGCTGTCAGATAGACATTACCGAGGGAGCGCTGCGCTGTCAGATAAACATTACCGAGGGAGCGCTGCGCTGTCAGATAGACAGTACCGAGCGAGCGCTGCGCTGTCAGATAGACATTACCGAGGGAGCGCTGCGCTGTCAGATAGACAGTACCAAGGGAACGCTGTCAGATAGATGGTACCGAGGGAGCCCTGCGCTGTCAGATAGACAGTACCGAGGGAGCGCTGCGCTGGCAGATAGACTGTACTGAGGGATTGCTGCACTGTCAGATGGAGAGTACCGAGAGAGCACTGCGCTGTCAGATAGACGGTACCGAGGTAGCACTACACTGTAAGATAGACTGTAGCGAGGGAGCGCTGCACTGACAGATAAACTGTACCGAGGGAGCACTGCACTGACAGATAGACTGTACCGAGGGAGCACTGCACTGTCATATAGACTGTACCGAGGGAGCACTGCCCCATCAGTGGCTCAGTACGAGGGGAGTCAAATAGAATGTACCGGGGGAGCGCTGCGCTGTCAGATAGACTGTACAGGGGATTGCTGCACTGTCAGATGGACTGTATCGATGGAGCATTGCGCTGTCAGATAGACTGCACCCAGGGAGCGCTGCGCTGTCAGATAGACTGCACCCAGGGAGCGCTGCGCTGTCAGATAGACTGCACCCAGGGAACGCTGCGCTGTCAAATAGACGGTACCGAGGGACTGCTGCGCTGTCAGATAGACTGTACTGAGGGGGCGGTGCGCAGTCAGATAGACTGTACCGACGGAGCGCTGCGCTGTCAGATAGACTGTACCGACGGAGTGCTGCACTGTCAGATAGACTGTATGGGGGGATTGCTACACTGTCAGATGGACTGTATCAATGGAGCATTGCGCTGTCAGATAGACTGCACCGAGGGAGCGCTGCACTGTCAGATAGACTGTACTGAAGGATTGCTGCACTGTCAAATAGACTGCACCGAGGGAGCGCTGCGCTGTCAGATGGACTGTATCGATGGAGCGCTGCACTGTCAGATAGACTGTACTGAAGGATTGCTGCACTGTCAGATAGACTGCACCGAGGGAGCGCTGCACTGTCAGATAGACTGCACCGAGGGAGCGCTGCGCTGTCAGATAGACTGTACTGAGGGATTGCTGCACTGTCAGATAAACTGCTCCGAGGGAGCGCTGCACTGTCAGATAGACAGCAATGAGGGAGCGCTGTGCTGTCAGATGGACGGTACCGAGTGAGCGCTGCACCGTCAGATAGACGGTACTGACGTATCACTGCACTGTAAGATAGATAGTACCGAGGGAGCGCTGCACTGTCAGATAGACTATACCGAGGGAACGCTGCGCTGTCATATAGACGGTACTGAGGAAGCGCTGCACTGTCAGATAGACGGTACCAGGGAGCGCTGCACTGTCAGATAGGCTGCACTGAGGGAACACTGCCCCATCAGTGGCTCAGTACCAGGGGAGAGCTGCACTGGTGGAGGGCCAGTACAGATGGATTGGTGTAATGTCATAGGATCAGTACTGAGGGAGTGGTGTACTGTCAGAGGATCAGAAAGGTGGGAACGCTGCACTGACAAAGTGTCAATTTGGAAGGAGTGCTGCACTGTCAGAGGCGCTGACAGCACTGTTGAATGGGCAGTTCAATGGGAGCGATGCACTGTCAGAGGGACAGTACTGCGGGAATGCAACACTGTCAGCGGATCAGTACTGAGGGATTGCTGCACTGTCAGATAGACTGTATCGATGGAGCGCTGCACTTTCAGAAGGACTGTATCGATGGAGCACTGCGCTGTCAGATAGACTGCACCGAGGGACCGCTGCTCTGTCAGAAAGACTGTACCGAGGGAACGCTGCACTGTCAGATTGACTGTAGCGATGGAGTGTGTACTGTCAGATTGACTGTAGCGAGGAACGCTGCACTGTCAGATTGACTGTAGCGAGGGAGGGATACACTGTCAGATTGACTGTAGCGAGGGAGCGCTGCACTGTCAGATTGACTATAGCGAGGCAGCGCAGCACTGTCAGATAGTCTGTGCCGAGGGTGTGCTGCACTGTCAGATAGACTGCAATGAGGGAGCGCTGCGCTGTCAGATAGACTGCACCGAGGGATTGCCGCGCTGTCAGATGGACTGTATCGATGGAGCATTGCGCTGTCAGATATATTGCTCCGAGGCAGCGCTGCGCTGTCAGATAGACTGCACCCAGGGAGCGCCGCGCTGTCAGATAGACAGTACCTAGGGAGTGCCGCGCTGTCAGATATACTGCACACAGGGAGCGCTGCGCTGTCAGACAGACTGCACCCAGGGAGCGCGGCGCTGTCAGACGGACTGTACCGAGGGAGCGCTGCGCTGTCATATAGACTGTAGCGAGGGAGCGCTGCGCCGTCAGAATGACTGTACCGCGGGAGAACTGCAGTGTCAGATAGACTGTACCGAGAGAGCGCTGCACTGTCAGATAGACAGTACTGAGGGAGCGCTGCACTGTCAGATAGACTGTACCGAGACAGCACTGCACTGTCAGATAGACTGCATTGAGGGAACACTGCTCCATCAGTGGCTCAGTACCGGGGAGTGCTTCACTGCTGGAGGGCCAGTACAGATGGATTGCTGTAATGTCATAGGATCAGTACTGAGGGAGTGGTGTACTGTCAGAGGATCAGAAAGGAGGGAATGCTGAACTAACAATGTGTCAATTTGGAGGGAGTGCTGCACTGTCAGAGGATCGGTACTGAGGGAGTGCATCACTGTCCGAGGATCAGTACTGAGGGAACGCTGCACTGTCAGATTGACTGTAGCGACGGAGCGCTGTACTGTCAGATTGACTGTAGCGAGGGAGCGCTGCACTGTCAGATAGACTGTAGCGAGGGAGCGCTGCACTGTCAGATTGACTGTAGCGAGGGAGCGCTGCACTGTCAGATTGACTGCAGCGAGGGAGCGCTGCACTGTCAGATTGACTGTAGCGATGGAGCGCTGCACTGTCAGATTGACTGTAGCGAGGGAGCGCTGCACTGTCAGATTGACGGTAGCGAGGGAGCGCTGCACTGTCAGATTGACGGTAGCGAGGGAGCGCTGCACTGTCAGATAGACTGTGCCGAGGTTGTGCTGCACCATCAGATAGACTGCTCCGAGGCAGCGCTGCGCTGTCAGATAGTCTGCACTGAGGGAGCGCTGCGCTGTCAGATATACTGCACCCAGGAACGGAGCGCTGTCAGATAGACTGCACCCAGGGAGCGCTGCGCTGTCAGATAGACTGCACCCAGGGAAAGCTGCGCTGTCAAATAGACTGCACCCAGGGAGTGCTCCGCTGTCAGATAGAATGTACCGAGGGGGCGGTGCGCAGTCAGATACACTGTACCGAGGGAGCGCTGAGCTGTCAGATAGAATGTACCGAGGGAGCGCTGCACTCTCAGATAGACTGTACGGGGGGATTGCTTCACTGTCAGATGGACTGTATCGATGGAGCATTGCGCTGTCAGATAGACTGCACCGAGGGAGCGCTGCGCTGTCAGATAGACTGTGCTGAGGGATTGCTGCACTGTCAGATAGAATGCACCGAGGGAGCGCTGCGCTGTCAGATAGACTGCACCGAGGGAATGCCGTGCTGTCAGATGGACTGTATCGATGGAGCATTGCGCTGTCAGATAGACTGCACCGAGGGACCGCTGCACTGTCAGATAGACTGTACTGAGGGATTGCTGCACTGTCAGATAGACTGTACCGAGGGCACGCTGCACTGTCAGATTGACTGTAGCGATGGAGGGTGCACTGTCAGATTGACTGTAGCGAGGAACGCTGCACTGTCAGATTGACTGTAGCGAGGGAGGGATGCACTGTCAGATTGACTGTAGCGAGGGAGCGCTGCACTGTCAGATTGACTATAGCGAGGCAGCGCAGCACTGTCAGATAGACTGTGCCGAGGGTGTGCTGCACTGTCAGATAGACTGCACCCAGGGAGCGCTGCGCTGTCAGATAGACTGCACCCAGGAATGCCGCGCTGTCAGATAGACTGCACTCAGGGAGCGCTGCACTGGCATATAAACTGCACCCAGGAACGCCGCGCTGTCAGATAGACTGCACCGAGGGAGCGCTGCGCTGTCAGATAGACTGCACCGAGGGAGCGCTGTGCTGTCAGATAGACTGCACCGAGGGAGCGCTGCGCTGTCAGTTAGACTGTACTGAGGGATTGCTGCACTGTCAGATAGACAGTACCGAGCAAGCGCTGTGCTGTCAGATAGACAGTACCGAGGGAGACCTGGGCTGTCAGAAAGACAGTACCGAGGCAGCGCTGCGCTGTCAGATAGACGGTACCGAGAGAGCGCTGCGCTGTCAGATAGACGGTACCGAGGGACCGCTGCGCTGTCAGATGGACAGCATAGAGGGAGCGCTGCACTGTCAGATGGACAGTACCGAGGGAACGCTGTGCTGTCAGATAGACAGTACCGAGGGAGCGCTGCGCTGTCAGATAGGCGGTACCGAGGGAGCGCTGCAGTGTCAGATAGACTGTACCGAGAGAGCGCTGCACCGTCAGATAGACAGTACTGAGGGAGCGCTGCACTGCCAGATAGACTGTACCAACTTAGCACTGCACTGTAAGATAGACAGTACCGAGGGAGCGCTGCACTGTCATATAGACTGTAGCGAGGGAGCGCTGCGCCGTCAGAATGACTGTACCGAGGGAGCGCTGCAGTGTCAGATAGATTGTACCGAGAGAGCGCTGCACTGTCAGATAGACAGTACTGAGGGAACGCTGCACTGTCAGATAGTCTGTACCGAGAGAGCGCTGCACTGTCAGATAGACTGCATTGAGGGAACACTGCTCCATCAGTGGCTCAGTACCAGGGGAGTGCTGCACTGGTGGAGGGCCAGTACAGATGGATTGCTGTAATGTCATAGGATTAGTACTGAGGGAGTGGTGTACTGTCAGAGGATCAGAAAGGAGGGAATGCTGCACTAACAATGTGTCAATTTGGAGGGAGTGCTGCACTGTCAGAGGATCGGTACTGAGGGAGTGCATCACTGTCCGAGGAACAGTACTGAGGGAACGCTGCACTGTCAGATTGACTGTAGCGAGGGAGCGCTGCACTGTCATATTGACTGTAGCGAGGGAGCACTGCATTGTCAGATTGACTGTAGCGACGGAGCGCTGCACTGTCAGATAGACTGTAGCGAGGGAGCGCTGCACTGTCAGATTGACTGTAGCGAGGGAGCGCTGCACTGTCAGATTGACTGTAGCGAGGGAGCGCTGCACTGTCAGATTGACTGTAGCGCGGGAGCGCTGCACTGTCAGATTGACTGTAGCGAGGGAGCGCTGCACTGTCAGATTGACTGTAGCGATGGAGCGCTGCACTGTCAGATAGACTGCAGCGAGGGAGCGCTGCACTGTCAGATTGACTGTAGCGAGGGAGCGCTGCACTGTCAGATTGACTGTAGCGAGGGAGCGCTGCACTGTCAGATTGACTGTAGCGAGGGAGCGCTGCACTGTCAGATAGACTGTGCCGAGGGTTTGCTGCACCATCAGATAGACTGCACCGAGGCAGCGCTGCGCTGTCAGATAGACTGCACCGAGGGAGCGCTGCGCTGTCAGATATAATGCACCCAGGAACGCAGCGCTGTCAGATAGACTGCACCCAGGGAGCGCTGCGCTGTCAGATAGACTGCACCCAGGGAGTGCTCCGCTGTCAAATAGAATTTACCGAGGGGGCGGTGCGCAGTCAGTTACACTGTACCGCGGGAGCGCTGAGCTGTCAGATAGACTGTGCTGAGGGATTGCTGCACTGTCAGATGGACTGTATCGATGGAGCATTGCGCTGTCAGATGGACTGCACCGAGGGAGCGCTGCACTGTCAGATAGACTGTGCTGAGGGATTGCTGCACTGTCAGATAGACTGCACCGAGGGAGCGCTGCGCTGTCAGATAGACTGCACCGAGGGATTGCCGCGCTGTCAGATGGACTGTATCGATAGAGCATTGCGCTGTCAGATATATTGCTCCGAGGCAGCGCTGCGCTGTCAGATAGACTGCACCCAGGGAGCGCCGCGCTGTCAGATAGACTGCACCAAGGGAGTGCCGCGCTGTCAGATAGACTGCACTCAGGGAGCGATGCGCTGTCAGACAGACTGCACCCAGGGAGCGCTGCGCTGTCAGATAGACTGTACCGAGGGAGAGCTGCGCTATCATATAGACTGTAGCGAGGGAGCGCTGCGCCGTCAGAATGACTATACCGCGAGAGCGCTGCAGTGTCAGATAGACTGTACCGAGAGAGCGCTGCACTGTCAGATAGACAGTACTGAGGGAGCGCTGCACTGTCAGATAGACTGTACCGAGAGAGCACTGCACTGTCAGATAGACTGCATTGAGGGAACACTGCTCCATCAGTGGCTCAGTACCGGGGAGTGCTGCACTGCTGGAGGGCCAGTACAGATGGATTGCTGTAATGTCATAGGATCAGTACTGAGGGAGTGGTGTACTGTCAGAGAATCAGAAAGGAGGGAATGCTGCACTAACAATGTGTCAATTTGGAGGGAGTGCTGCACTGCCAGAGGATCGGTACTGAGGGAGTGCATCACTGTCCGGGGATCAGTACTGAGGGAACGCTGCACTGTCAGATTGACGGTAGCGCGGGAGCGCTGCACTGTCAGATTGACTGTAGCAAGGGAGCGCTGCACTGTCAGATAGACTGTAGCGAGGGAGCGCTGCACTGTCAGATAGACTGTAGCGAGGGAGCGCTGCACTGTCAGATAGACTGTAGCGCGGGAGCGCTGCACTGTCAGATAGACTGTAGCGAGGGAGCGCTGCACTGTCAGATTGACTGTAGCGAGGGAGCGCTGCACTGTCAGATTGACTGTAGCGAGGGAGCGCTGCACTGTCAGATTGACTGTAGCGAGGGAGCGCTGCACTGTCAGATTGACTGTAGCGAGGGAGCGCTGCACTGTCAGATTGACTGTAGCGAGGGAGCGCTGCACTGTCAGATTGACTGTAGCGAGGGAGCGCTGCACTGTCAGATTGACTGTAGCGAGGGAGCGCTGCACTGTCAGATAGACTGTGCCGAGGGTGTGCTGCACCATCAGATAGACTGCTCCGAGGCAGCGCTGCGCTGTCAGATAGTCTGCACTGAGGGAGCGCTGCGCTGTCAGATAGACTGCACCCAGGAACGCAGCGCTGTCAGATAGACTGCACCCAGGGAGCGCTGCGCTGTCAGATAGACTGCACCCAGGGAAAGCTGCGCTGTCAAATAGACTGCACCCAGGGAGTGCTCCGCTGTCAGATAGAATGTACCGAGGGGGCGGTGCGCAGTCAGATACACTGTACCGAGGGTGCGCTGAGCTGTCAGATAGAATGTACCGAGGGAGCGCTGCACTCTCAGATAGACTGTACGGGGGGATTGCTTCACTGTCAGATGGACTGTATCGATGGAGCATTGCGCTGTCAGATAGACTGCACCGAGGGAGCGCTAGGCTGTCAGATAGACTGTGCTGAGGGATTGCTGCACTGTCAGATAGAATGCACCGAGGGAGCGCTGCGCTGTCAGATAGACTGCACCGAGGGAATGCCGTGCTGTCAGATGGACTGTATCGATGGAGCATTGCGCTGTCAGATAGACTGCACCGAGGGACCGCTGCGCTGTCAGATAGACTGTACTGAGGGATTGCTGCACTGTCAGATAGACTGTACCGAGGGCACGCTGCACTGTCAGATTGACTGTAGCGATGGAGGGTGCACTGTCAGATTGACTGTAGCGAGGAACGCTGCACTGTCAGCTTGACTGTAGCGAGGGAGGGATGCACTGTCAGATTGACTGTAGCGAGGGAGCGCTGCACTGTCAGATTGACTATAGCGAGGCAGCGCAGCACTGTCAGATAGACTGTGCCGAGGGTGTGCTGCACTGTCAGATAGACTGCACCCAGGGAGCGCTGCGCTGTCAGATAGACTGCACCCAGGAATGCCGCGCTGTCAGATAGACTGCACCCAGGGAGCGCTGCACTGTCATATAAACTGCACCCAGGAACGCCGCGCTGTCAGATAGACTGCACCGAGGGAGTGCTGCGCTGTCAGATAGACTGCACCGAGGGAGCGCTGCGCTGTCAGATAGACTGCACCGAGGGAGCGCTGCGCTGTCAGTTAGACTGTACTGAGGGATTGCTGCACTGTCAGATAGACAGTACCGAGCAAGCGCTGTGCTGTCAGATAGACAGTACCGAGGGAGACCTGGGCTGTCAGAAAGACAGTACCGAGGCAGCGCTGCACTGTCAGATAGACGGTACCGAGGGACCGCTGCGCTGTCTGATGGACAGCATAGAGGGAGCGCTGCACTGTCAGATGGACAGTACCGAGGGAGCGCTGTGCTGTCAGATAGACAGTACCGAGGGAGCGCTGCGCTGTCAGATAGGCAGTACCGAGGGAGCGCTGCAGTGTCAGATAGACTGTACCGAGAGAGCGCTGCACCGTCAGATAGACAGTACTGAGGGAGCGCTGCACTGCCAGATAGACTGTACCAACTTGGCACTGCACTGTAAGATAGACAGTACCGAGGGAGCGCTGCACTGTCATATAGACTGTAGCGAGGGAGCGCTGCGCCGTCAGAATGACTGTACCGAGGGAGCGCTGCAGTGTCAGATAGATTGTACTGAGAGAGCGCTGCACTGTCAGATAGACAGTACTGAGGGAACGCTGCACTGTCAGATAGACTGTACCGAGAGAGCGCTGCACTGTCAGATAGACTGCATTGAGGGAACACTGCTCCATCAGTGGCTCAGTACCAGGGGAGTGCTGCACTGGTGGAGGGCCAGTACAGATGGATTGCTGTAATGTCATAGGATTAGTACTGAGGGAGTGGTGTACTGTCAGACGATCAGAAAGGAGGGAATGCTACACTAACAATGTGTCAATTTGGAGGGAGTGCTGCACTGTCAGAGGATCGGTACTGAGGGAGAGCATCACTGTCCGAGGAACAGTACTGAGGGAACGCTGCACTGTCAGATTGACTGTAGCGAGGGAGCGCTGCACTGTCAGATTGACTGTAGCGAGGGAGCACTGCATTGTCAGATTGACTGTAGCGAGGGAGCGCTGCACTGTCAGATAGACTGTAGCGAGGGAGCGCTGCACTGTCAGATTGACTGTAGCGATGGAGCGCTGCACTGTCAGATTGACTGTAGCGAGGGAGCGCTGCACTGTCAGATTGACTGTAGCGAGGGAGCGCTGCGCTGTCAGATTGACTGTAGCGAGGGAGCGCTGCACTGTCTGATTGACTGTAGCGATGGAGCGCTGCACTGTCAGATAGACTGCAGCGAGGGAGCGCTGCACTGTCAGATTGACTGTAGCAAGGGAGCGCTGCACTGTCAGATTGACTGTAGCGAGGGAGCGCTGCACTGTCAGATTGACTGTAGCGAGGGAGCGCTGCACTGTCAGATAGACTGTGCCGAGGGTTTGCTGCACCATCAGATAGACTGCACCGAGGCAGCGCTGCGCTGTCAGATAGACTGCACCGAGGGAGCGCTGCGCTGTCAGATATAATGCACCCAGGAACGCAGCGCTGTCAGATAGACTGCACCCAGGGAGCGCTGCGCTGTCAGATAGACTGCACCCAGGGAGTGCTCCGCTGTCAAATAGAATTTACCGAGGGGGCGGTGCGCAATCATTTACACTGTACCGAGGGAGCGCTGAGCTGTCAGATAGACTGTGCTGAGGGATTGCTGCACTGTCAGATGGACTGTATCGATGGAGCATTGCGCTGTCAGATAGACTGCACCGAGGGAGCGCTGCACTGTCAGATAGACTGTGCTGAGGGATTGCTGCACTGTCAGATAGACTGCACCGAGGGAGCGCTGCGCTGTCAGATAGACTGCACGGAGGGATTGCCGCGCTGTCAGATGGACTGTATCGATAGAGCATTGCGCTGTCAGATATATTGCTCCGAGGCAGCGCTGCGCTGTCAGATAGACTGCACCAAGGGAGTGCCGCGCTGTCAGATAGACTGCACTCAGGGAGCGATGCGCTGTCAGACAGACTGCACCCAGGGAGCGTTGCGCTGTCAGATAGACTGTACCGAGGGAGAGCTGCGCTATCATATAGACTGTAGCGAGGGAGCGCTGCGCCGTCAGAATGACTATACCGCGAGAGCGCTGCAGTGTCAGATAGACTGTACCGAGAGAGCGCTGCACTGTCAGATAGACAGTACTGAGGGAGCGCTGCACTGTCAGATAGACTGTACCGAGAGAGCACTGCACTGTCAGATAGACTGCATTGAGGGAACACTGCTCCATCAGTGGCTCAGTACCGGGGAGTGCTGCACTGCTGGAGGGCCAGTACAGATGGATTGCTGTAATGTCATAGGATCAGTACTGAGGGAGTGGTGTACTGTCAGAGGATCAGAAAGGAGGGAATGCTGCACTAACAATGTGTCAATTTGGAGGGAGTGCTGCACTGCCAGAGGATCAGTACTGAGGGAGTGCATCACTGTCCGGGGATCAGTACTGAGGGAACGCTGCACTGTCAGATTGACGGTAGCAAGGGAGCGCTGCACTGTCAGATAGACTGTAGCGAGGGAGCGCTGCACTGTCAGATAGACTGTAGCGAGGGAGCGTTGCACTGTCAGATAGACTGTAGCGAGGGAGCGCTGCACTGTCAGATAGACTGTAGCGATGGAGCGCTGCACTGTCAGATAGACTGTAGCGAGGGAGCGCTGCACTGTCAGATTGACTGTAGCGAGGGAGCGCTGCACTGTCAGATTGACTGTAGCGAGGGAGCGCTGCAGTGTCAGATTGACTGTAGCGAGGGAGCGCTGCACTGTCAGATTGACTGTAGCGAGGGAGCGCTGCACTGTCAGATTGACGGTAGCGAGGGAGCGCTGCACTGTCAGATTGACTGTAGCGAGGGAGCGCTGCACTGTCAGATAGACTGTGCCGAGGGTGTGCTGCACCATCAGATAGACTGCTCCGAGGCAGCGCTGCGCTGTCAGATAGTCTGCACTGAGGGAGCGCTGCGCTGTCAGATAGACTGCACCCAGGAACGCAGCGCTGTCAGATAGACTGCACCCAGGGAGCGCTGCGCTGTCAGATAGACTGCACCCAGGGAACGCTGCGCTGTCAAATAGACTGCACCCAGGGAACGCTGCGCTGTCAAATAGACTGCACCCAGGGAGTGCTCCGCTGTCAGATAGAATGTACCGAGGGGGCGGTGCGCAGTCAGATACACTGTACCGAGGGAGCGCTGAGTTGTCAGATAGACTGTACCGAGGGAGCGCTGCACTCTCAGATAGACTGTACCGGGGGATTGCTTCACTGTCAGATGGACTGTATCGATGGAGCATTGCGCTGTCAGATAGACTGCACCGAGGGAGCGCTGCGCTGTCAGATAGACTGTGCTGAGGGATTGCTGCACTGTCAGATAGAATGCACCGAGGGAGCGCTGCGCTGTCAGATAGACTGCACCGAGGGAATGCCGTGCTGTCAGATGGACTGTATCGATGGAGCATTGCGCTGTCAGATAGACTGCACCGAGGGACCGCTGCGCTGTCAGATAGACTGTACTGAGGGATTACTGCACTGTCAGATAGACTGTACTGAGGGCACGCTGCACTGTCAGATTGACTGTAGCGATGGAGGGTGCACTGTCAGATTGACTGTAGCGAGGAACGCTGCACTGTCAGATTGACTGTAGCGAGGGAGGGATGCACTGTCAGATTGACTGTAGCGAGGGAGCGCTGCACTGTCAGATTGACTATAGCGAGGCAGCGCAGCACTGTCAGATAGACTGTGCCGAGGGTGTGCTGCACTGTCAGATAGACTGCACCGAGGGAGCGCTGCGCTGTCAGATAGACTGCACCCAGGAACGCCACGCTGTCAGATAGACTGCACCCAGGGAGCGCTGCACTGTCATATAAACTGCACCCAGGAACGCCGCGCTGTCAGATAGACTGCACCGAGGGAGCGCTGTGCTGTCAGATAGACTGCACCGAGGGAGCGCTGCGCTGTCAGTTAGACTGTACCGAGGGATTGCTGCACTGTCAGATAGACAGTACCGAGCAAGCGCTGTGCTGTCAGATAGACAGTACCGAGGGAGACCTGGGCTGTCAGAAAGACAGTACCGAGGCAGCGCTGCGCTGTCAGATAGACGGTACCGAGCGAGCGCTGCGCTGTCAGATAGACGGTACCGAGGGACCGCTGCGCTGTCAGATAGACAGCATAGATGGAGCGCTGCACTGTCAGATGGACAGTACCGAGGGAGCGCTGTGCTGTCAGATAGACAGTACCGAGGGAGCGCTGCGCTGTCAGATAGGCGGTACCGAGAGAGCGCTGCACTGTCAGATAGACAGTACTGAGGGAGCGCTGCACTGTCAGATAGACTGTACCAACGTAGCACTTCACTGTAAGATAGACAGTACCGAGGGAGCGCTGCACTGTCATATAGACTGTAGCGAGGGAGCGCTGTGCCGTCAGAACGAATGTACCGCGGGAGCGCTGCAGTGTCACATAGATTGTACCGAGAGAGCGCTGCACTGTCAGATAGACAGTACTGAGGGAACGCTGCACTGTCAGATAGACTGTACCGAGAGAGCGCTGCACTGTCAGATAGACTGCATTGAGGGAACACTGCTCCATCAGTGGCTCAGTACCAGGGGAGTGCTGCACTGGTGGAGGGACAGTACAGATGGATTGCTTTAATGTCATAGGATCAGTACTGAGGGAGTGGTGTACTGTCAGAGGATCAGAAAGGAGGGAATGCTGCACTAACAATGTGTCAATTTGGAGGGAGTGCTGCACTGTCAGAGGATCGGTACTGAGGGAGTGCATCACTGTCCGGGGATCAGTACTGAGGGAACGCAGCACTGTCAGATTGACTGTAGCGACGGAGCGCTGCACTGTCAGATTGACTGTAGCGAGGGAGCGCTGCACTGTCAGATTGACTGTAGCGACGGAGCGCTGCACTGTCAGATAGACTGTAGCGAGGGAGCGCTGCACTGTCATATTGACTGTAGCGAGGGAGCGCTGCGCTGTCAGATAGACTGCACCGAGGGAATGCCGTGCTGTCAGATGGACTGTATCGATGGAGCATTGCGCTGTCAGATAGACTGCACCGAGGGACCGCTGCGCTGTCAGATAGACTGTACTGAGGGATTACTGCACTGTCAGATAGACTGTACCGAGGGCACGCTGCACTGTCAGATTGACTGTAGCGATGGAGGGTGCACTTTCAGATTGACTGTAGCGAGGAACGCTGCACTGTCAGATTGACTGTAGCGAGGGAGGGATGCACTGTCAGATTGACTGTAGCGAGGGAGCGCTGCACTGTCAGATTGACTATAGCGAGGCAGCGCAGCACTGTCAGATAGACTGTGCCGAGGCTGTGCTGCACTGTCTGATAGACTGCACCGAGGGAGCGCTGCGCTGTCAGATAGACTGCACCCAGGAACGCCGCGCTGTCAGATAGACTGCACCCAGGGAGCGCTGTACTGTCATATAAACTGCACCCAGGAACGCCGCGCTGTCAGATAGACTGCACCAAGGGAGCGCTGCGCTGTCAGATAGACTGCACCGAGGGAGCGCTGCGCTGTCAGATAGACTGCACCGAGGGATTGGTGCGCTGTCAGTTAGACTGTACTGAGGGATTGCTGCACTGTCAGATAGACAGTACCGAGCAAGCGCTGTGCTGTCAGATAGACAGTACCGAGGGAGACCTGGGCTGTCAGAAAGACAGTACGGAGGCAGCGCTGCGCTGTCAGATAGATGGTACCGAGCGAGCGCTGCGCTGTCAGATAGACGGTACCGAGGGACCGCTGCGCTGTCAGATACACAGCATAGAGGGAGCGCTGCACTGTCAAATGGACAGTACCGAGGGAGTGCCGTACTGTCAGATAGACAGTACCGAGGGAGCGCTGCACTGTCAGATAGGCGGTACCGAGGGAGCGCTGCACTGTCAGATAGACAGTACTGAGGGAGCGCTGCACTGTCAGATAGACTGTACCAACTTAGCACTGCACTGTAAGATAGACAGTACCGAGGGAGCGCTGCACTGTCATATAGACTGTAGCGAGGGAGCGCTGCGCCGTCAGAATGACTGTACCGAGGGAGCGCTGCAGTGTCAGATAGATTGTACCGAGAGAGCGCTGTACTGTCAGATAGACAGTACTGAGGGAACGCTGCACTGTCAGATAGACTGTACCGAGAGAGCGCTGCACTGTCAGATAGACTGCATTGAGGGAACACTGCTCCATCAGTGGCTCAGTACCAGGGGAGAGCTGCACTGGTGGAGGGCCAGTACAGATGGATTGCTGTAATGTCATAGGATCAGTACTGAGGGAGTGGTGTACTGTCAGAGGATCAGAAAGGAGGCAATGCTGCACTAACAATGTGTCAATTTGGAGGGAGTGCTGCACTCTCAGAGGATCGGTACTGAGTGAGTGCATCACTGTCCGAGGATCAGTACTGAGGGAACGCTGCACTGTCAGATTGACTGTAGCGAGGGAGCGCTGCACTGTCAGATTGACTGTAGCGAGGGAGCGCTGCCCTGTCAGATTGAGTGTAGCGAGGGAGCGCTGCACTGTCAGATTGACTGTAGCGAGGGAGCGCTGCACTGTCAGATTGACTGTAGCGAGGGAGCGCTGCACTGTCAGATTGACTGTAGCGAGGGAGCGCTGCACTGTCAGATTGACTGTAGCGAGGGAGCGCTGCACTGTCAGATAGACTGTAGCGAGGGAGCGCTGCACTGTCAGATTGACAGTAGCAAGGGAGCGCTGCACTGTCAGATTGACTGTAGCGAGTGAGCGCTGCACTGTCAGATTGACTGTAGCGAGGGAGCGCTGCACTGTCAGATAGACTGTGCCGAGGGTTTGCTGCACCATCAGATAGACTGCACCGAGGCAGCGCTGCGCTGTCAGATAGACTGCACCGAGGGAGCGCTGCGCTGTCAGATATAATGCACCCAGGAAAACAGCGCTGTCAGATAGACTGCACCCAGGGAGCGCTGCGCTGTCAGATAGACTGCACCCAGGGAGTGCTCCGCTGTCAAATAGAATGTACCGAGGGGGCGGTGCGCAGTCAGTTACACTGTACCGAGGGAGCGCTGAGCTGTCAGATAGACTGTGCTGAGGGATTGCTGCACTGTCAGATGGACTGTATCGATGGAGCATTGCGCTGTCAGATATATTGCTCCGAGGCAGCGCTGCGCTGTCAGATAGACTGCACCCAGGGAGCGCCGCGCTGTCAGATAGACTGCACCAAGGGAGAGCCGCGCTGTCAGATAGACTGCACTCAGGGAGCGCTGCGCTGTCAGACAGACTGCACCCAGGGAGCGCTGCACTGTCAGATAGACAGTACTGAGGGAGCGCTGCACTGTCAGATAGACAGTACCGAGAGAGCACTGCACTGTCAGATAGACTGCATTGAGGGAACACTGCTCCATCAGTGGCTCAGTACCGGGGAGTGCTGCACTGCTGGAGGGCCAGTACAGATGGATTGCTGTAATGTCATAGGATCAGTACTGAGGGAGTGGTGTACTGTCAGAGGATCAGAAAGGAGGGAATGCTGCACTAACAATGTGTCAATTTGGAGGGAGTGCTGCACTGTCAGAGGATCGGTACTGAGGGAGTGCATCACTGTCCGAGGATCAGTACTGAGGGAACGCTGCACTGTCAGATTGACTGTAGCGCGGGAGCGCTGCACTGTCAGATTGACTGTAGCAAGGGAGCGCTGCACTGTCAGATTGACTGTAGCGACAGAGCGCTGCACTGTCAGATTGACTGTAGCGAGGGAGCGCTGCACTGTCAGATTGACTGTAGCGAGGGAGCGCTGCACTGTCAGATTGACTGTAGCGAGGGAGCGCTGCACTGTCAGATTGACGGTAGCGAGGGAGCGCTGCACTGTCAGATAGACTGTGCCGAGGGTGTGCTGCACCATCAGATAGACTGCTCCGAGGCAGCGCTGCGCTGTCAGATAGTCTGCACCGAGGGAGCGCTGCGCTGTCAGATAGACTGCACCCAGGACGCAGCGCTGTCAGATAGACTGCACCCAGGGAGCGCTGCGCTGTCAAATAGACTGCACCCAGGGAACGCTGCGCTGTCAAATAGACTGCACCCAGGGAGTGCTCCGCTGTCAGATAGAATGTACCGATGGGGCGGTTCGCAGTCAGATACACTGTACCGAGGGAGCGCTGAGCTGTCAGATAGACTGTACCGAGGGAGCGCTGCACTCTCAGATAGACTGTACGGGGGGATTGCTTCACTGTCAGATGGACTGTATCGATGGAGCATTGCGCTGTCAGATAGACTGCACCGAGGGAGCGCTGCGCTGTCAGATAGACTGTGCTGAGGGATTGCTGCACTGTCAGATAGAATGCACCGAGGGATCGCTGCGCTGTCAGATAGACTGCACCGAGGGAATGCCGTGCTGTCAGATGGACTGTATCGATGGAGCATTGCGCTGTCAGATAGACTGCACCGAGGGACCGCTGCGCTGTCAGATAGACTGTACTGAGGGATTACTGCACTGTCAGATAGACTGTACCGAGGGCACGCTGCACTGTCAGATTGACTGTAGCGATGGAGGGTGCACTGTCAGATTGACTGTAGCGAGGAACGCTGCACTGTCAGATTGACTGTAGCGAGGGAGGGATGCACTGTCAGATTGACTGTAGCGAGGGAGCGCTGCACTGTCAGATTGACTATAGCGAGGCAGCGCAGCACTGTCAGATAGACTGTGCCGAGGGTGTGCTGCACTGTCAGATAGACTGCACCGAGGGAGCGCTGCGCTGTCAGATAGACTGCACCCAGGAACGCCGCGCTGTCAGATAGACTGCACCCAGGGAGCGCTGTACTGTCATATAAACTGCACCCAGGAACGCCGCGCTGTCAGATAGACTGCACCAAGGGAGCGCTGCGCTGTCAGATAGACTGCACCGAGGGAGCGCTGCGCTGTCAGATAGACTGCACCGAGGGAGCGCTGCGCTGTCAGATAGACTGCACCGAGGGATTGGTGCGCTGTCAGTTAGACTGTACTGAGGGATTGCTGCACTGTCAGATAGACAGTACCGAGCAAGCGCTGTGCTGTCAGATAGACAGTACCGAGGGAGACCTGGGCTGTCAGAAAGACAGTACGGAGGCAGCGCTGCGCTGTCAGATAGATGGTACCGAGCGAGCGCTGCGCTGTCAGATAGACGGTACCGAGGGACCGCTGCGCTGTCAGATACACAGCATAGAGGGAGCGCTGCACTGTCAAATGGACAGTACCGAGGGAGTGCCGTACTGTCAGATAGACAGTACCGAGGGAGCGCTGCACTGTCAGATAGGCGGTACCGAGGGAGCGCTGCACTGTCAGATAGACAGTACTGAGGGAGCGCTGCACTGTCAGATAGACTGTACCAACTTAGCACTGCACTGTAAGATAGACAGTACCGAGGGAGCGCTGCACTGTCATATAGACTGTAGCGAGGGAGCGCTGCGCCGTCAGAATGACTGTACCGAGGGAGCGCTGCAGTGTCAGATAGATTGTACCGAGAGAGCGCTGCACTGTCAGATAGACAGTACTGAGGGAACGCTGCACTGTCAGATAGACTGTACCGAGAGAGCGCTGCACTGTCAGATAGACTGCATTGAGGGAACACTGCTCCATCAGTGGCTCAGTACCAGGGGAGTGCTGCACTGGTGGAGGGCCAGTACAGATGGATTGCTGTAATGTCATAGGATCAGTACTGAGGGAGTGGTGTACTGTCAGAGGATCAGAAAGGAGGGAATGCTGCACTAACAATGTGTCAATTTGGAGGGAGTGCTGCACTGTCAGAGGATCGGTACTGAGTGAGTGCATCACTGTCCGAGGATCAGTACTGAGGGAACGCTGCACTGTCAGATTCACTGTAGCGAGGGAGCGTGGCACTGTCAGATTGACTGTAGCGAGGGAGCACTGCACTGTCAGATTGACTGCAGCGACGGAGCGCTGCACTGTCAGATAGACAGTAGCGAGGGAGCGCTGCACTGTCAGATTGACTGTAGCGAGGGAGCGCTGCACTGTCAGATTGAGTGTAGCGAGGGAGCGCTGCACTGTCAGATTGACTGTAGCGAGGGAGCGCTGCACTGTCAGATTGACTGTAGCGAGGGAGCGCTGCACTGTCAGATTGACTGTAGCGAGGGAGCGCTGCACTGTCAGATAGACTGTGCCGAGGGTTTGCTGCACCATCAGATAGACTGCACCGAGGCAGCGCTGCGCTGTCAGATCGACTGCACCGAGGGAGCGCTGCGCTGTCAGATATAATGCACCCAGGAACGCAGCGCTGTCAGATAGACTGCACCCAGGGAGCACTGCGCTGTCAGATAGACTGCACCCAGGGAGTGCTCCGCTGTCAAATAGAATGTACCGAGGGGGCGGTGCGCAGTCAGTTACACTGTACCGAGGGAGCGCTGAGCTGTCAGATAGACTGTGCTGAGGGATTGCTGCACTGTCAGATGGACTGTATCGAAGGAGCATTGCGCTGTCAGATATATTGCTCCGAGGCAGCGCTGCGCTGTCAGATAGACTGCACCCAGGGAGCGCCGCGCTGTCAGATAGACTGCACCAAGGGAGAGCCGCGCTGTCAGATAGACTGCACTCAGGGAGCGCTGCGCTGTCAGACAGACTGCACCCAGGGAGCGCTGCGCTGTCAGATAGACTGTACCGAGGGAGCGCTGCGCTGTCATATAGACTGTAGCGAGGGAGCGCTGCGCCGTCAGAATGACTATACCGCGGGAGCGCTGCACTGTCAGATAGACTGCATTGAGGGAACACTGCTCCATCAGTGGCTCAGTACCAGGGGAGTGCTGCACTGGTGGAGGGCCAGTACAGATGGATTGCTGTAATGTCATAGGATCAGTACTGAGGGAGTGGTGTACTGTCAGAGGATCAGAAAGGAGGCAATGCTGCACTAACAATGTGTCAATTTGGAGGGAGTGCTGCACTGTCAGAGGATCGGTACTGAGTGAGTGCATCACTGTCCGAGGATCAGTACTGAGGGAACGCTGCACTGTCAGATTGACTGTAGCGAGGGAGCGCTGCAATGTCAGATTGACTGTAGCGAGGGAGCGCTGCACTGTCAGATTGACTGTAGCGATGGAGCGCTGCACTGTCAGATAGACTGTAGCGAGGGAGCGCTGCACTGTCAGATTGACAGTAGCGAGGGAGCGCTGCACTGTCAGATTGACTGTAGCGAGGGAGCGCTGCACTGTCAGATTGACTGTAGCGAGGGAGCGCTGCACTGTCAGATAGACTGTGCCGAGGGTTTGCTGCACCATCAGATAGACTGCACCGAGGCAGCGCTGCGCTGTCAGATAGACTGCACCGAGGGAGCGCTGCGCTGTCAGATATAATGCACCCAGGAACGCAGCGCTGTCAGATAGACTGCACCCAGGGAGCGTTGCGCTGTCAGATAGACTGCACCCAGGGAGTGCTCCGCTGTCAAATAGAATGTACCGAGGGGGCGGTGCGCAGTCAGTTACACTGTACCGAGGGAGCGCTGAGCTGTCAGATAGACTGTGCTGAGGGATTGCTGCACTGTCAGATGGACTGTATCGATGGAGCATTGCGCTGTCAGATATATTGCTCCGAGGCAGCGCTGCGCTGTCAGATAGACTGCACCCAGGGAGCGCCGCGCTGTCAGATAGACTGCACCAAGGGCGAGCCGCGCTGCCAGATAGACTGCACTCAGGGAGCGCTGCGCTGTCAGACAGACTGCACCCAGGGAGCGCTGCGCTGTCAGATAGACTGTACCGAGGGAGCGCTGCGCTGTCAGATAGACTGTACCGAGGGAGCGCTGCGCTGTCATATAGACTGTAGCGAGGGAGCGCTGCGCCGTCAGAATGACTATACCGCGGGAGCGCTGCAGTGTCAGATAGACTGTACCGAGAGAGCGCTGCACTGTCAGATAGACAGTACTGAGGGAGCGCTGCACTGTCAGATAGACAGTACCGAGAGAGCACTGCACTGTCAGATAGACTGCATTGAGGGAACACTGCTCCATCAGTGGCTCAGTACCGGGGAGTGCTGCACTGCTGGAGGGCCAGTACAGATGGATTGCTGTAATGTCATAGGATCAGTACTGAGGGAGTGGTGTACTGTCAGAGGATCAGAAAGGAGGGAATGCTGCACTAACAATGTGTCAATTTGGAGGGAGTGCTGCACTGTCAGAGGATCGGTACTGAGGGAGTGCATCACTGTCCGAGGATCAGTACTGAGGGAACGCTGCACTGTCAGATTGACTGTAGCGCGGGAGCGCTGCACTGTCAGATTGACTGTAGCAAGGGAGCGCTGCACTGTCAGATTGACTGTAGCGACAGAGCGCTGCACTGTCAGATTGACTGTAGCGAGGGAGCGCTGCACTGTCAGATTGACTGTAGCGAGGGAGCGCTGCACTGTCAGATTGACTGTAGCGAGGGAGCGCTGCACTGTCAGATTGACTGTAGCGAGTGAGCGCTGCACTGTCAGATTGACGGTAGCGAGGGAGCGCTGCACTGTCAGATTGACGGTAGCGAGGGAGCGCTGCACTGTCAGATAGACTGTGCCGAGGGTGTGCTGCACCATCAAATAGACTGCTCGAGGCAGCGCTGCGCTGTCAGATAGTCTGCACCGAGGGAGCGCTGCGCTGTCAGATAGACTGCACCCAGGACGCAGCGCTGTCAGATAGACTGCACCCAGGGAGCGCTGCGCTGTCAAATAGACTGCTCCCAGGGAACGCTGCGCTGTCAAATAGACTGCACCCAGGGAGTGCTCCGCTGTCAGATAGAATGTACCGATGGGGCGGTTCGCAGTCAGATACACTGTACCGAGGGAGCGCTGAGCTGTCAGATAGACTGTACCGAGGGAGCGCTGCACTCTCAGATAGACTGTACGGGGGGATTGCTTCACTGTCAGATGGACTGTATCGATGGAGCATTGCGCTGTCAGATAGACTGCACCGAGGGAGCGCTGCGCTGTCAGATAGACTGTGCTGAGGGATTGCTGCACTGTCAGATAGAATGCACCGAGGGAGCGCTGCGCTGTCAGATAGACTGCACCGAGGGCACGCTGCACTGTCAGATTGACTGTAGCGATGGAGGGTGCACTGTCAGATTGACTGTAGCGAGGAACGCTGCACTGTCAGATTGACTGTAGCGAGGGAGGGATGCACTGTCAGATTGACTGTAGCGAGGGAGCGCTGCACTGTCAGATTGACTATAGCGAGGCAGCGCAGCACTGTCAGATAGACTGTGCCGAGGGTGTGCTGCACTGTCAGATAGACTGCACCCAGGGAGCGCTGCGCTGTCAGATAGACTGCACCCAGGAACGCCGCGCTGTCAGATAGACTGCACCCAGGGAGCGCTGTACTGTCATATAAACTGCACCCAGGAACGCCGCGCTGTCAGATAGACTGCACCAAGGGAGCGCTGCGCTGTCAGATAGACTGCACCGAGGGAGCGCTGCGCTGTCAGATAGACTGCACCAAGGGATTGGTGCGCTGTCAGTTAGACTGTACTGAGGGATTGCTGCACTGTCAGATAGACAGTACCGAGCAAGCGCTGTGCTGTCAGATAGACAGTACCGAGGGAGACCTGGGCTGTCAGAAAGACAGTACGGAGGCAGCGCTGCGCTGTCAGATAGATGGTACCGAGCGAGCGCTGCGCTGTCAGATACACAGCATAGAGGGAGCGCTGCACTGTCAAATGGACAGTACCGAGGGAGTGCCGTACTGTCAGATAGACAGTACCGAGGGAGCGCTGCACTGTCAGATAGGCGGTACCGAGGGAGCGCTGCACTGTCAGATAGACAGTACTGAGGGAGCGCTGCACTGTCAGATGGACTGTACCAACTTAGCACTGCACTGTAAGATAGACAGTACCGAGGGAGCGCTGCACTGTCATATAGACTGTAGCGAGGGAGCGCTGCGCCATCAGAATGACTGTACCGAGGGAGCGCTGCAGTGTCAGATAGATTGTACCGAGAGAGCGCTGCACTGTCAGATAGACAGTACTGAGGGAACGCTGCACTGTCAGATAGACTGTACCGAGAGAGCGCTGCACTGTCAGATAGACTGCATTGAGGGAACACTGCTCCATCAGTGGCTCAGTACCAGGGGAGTGCTGCACTGGTGGAGGGCCAGTACAGATGGATTGCTGTAATGTCATAGGATCAGTACTGAGGGAGTGGTGTACTCTCAGAGCATCAGAAAGGAGGGAATGCTGCACTAACAATGTGTCAATTTGGAGGGAGTGCTGCACTGTCAGAGGATTGGTACTGAGGGAGTGCATCACTGTCCGAGGATCAGTACTGAGAGAACACTGCACTGTCAGATTGACTGTAGCGAGGGAGCGCTGCGCTGTCAGATAGACAGTACCGAGAGAGCGCTGCGCTGTCAGAAAGACGGTACCGAGGAAGCACTGCACTGTCAGATAGACGGTACGAACGTAGCACTGCACTGTAAGATAGACAGTACCGAGAGAGCGCTGCACTGTCATATAGACTGTAGCGAGGGAGCGCTGCGCCGTCAGATAGACTGTACCGCGGGAGCACTGCAGTGTCAGATAGATTGTACCGAGAGAGCGCTGCACTGTCAGATAGACAGTACTGAGGGAGCGCTGCACTGTCAGATAGACTGTACCGAGAGAGCGCTGCACTGTCAGATAGACTGTACCGAGAGAGCGCTGCACTGTCAGATAGACTGCATTGAGGGAACACTGCTCCATCAGAGGCTCAGTACCAGGGGAGTGCTGCACTGGTGGAGGGCCAGTACAGATGGATTGCTGTAATGTCATAGGATCAGTACTGAGGGAGTGGTGTACTGTCAGAGGATCAGAAAGGAGGCAATGCTGCACTAACAATGTGTCAATTTGGAGGGAGTGCTGCACTGTCAGAGGATCGGTACTGAGTGAGTGCATCACTGTCCGAGGATCAGTACTGAGGGAACGCTGCACTGTCAGATTGACTGTAGCGAGGGAGCGTGGCACTGTCAGATTGACTGTAGCGAGGGAGCACTGCACTGTCAGATTGACTGTAGCGACGGAGCGCTGCACTGTCAGATAGACAGTAGCGAGGGAGCGCTGCACTGTCAGATTGACTGTAGCGAGGGAGCGCTGCACTGTCAGATTGACTGTAGCGAGGGAGCGCTGCACTGTCAGATTGACTGTAGCGAGGGAGCGCTGCACTGTCAGATTGACTGTAGCGAGGGAGCGCTGCACTGTCAGATTGACTGTAGCGAGGGAGCGCTGCACTGTCAGATTGACTGTAGCGATGGAGCGCTGCACTGTCAGATTGACTGTAGCGATGGAGCGCTGCACTGTCAGATAGACTGTAGCGAGGGAGCGCTGCACTGTCAGATTGACTGTAGCGAGGGAGCGCTGCACTGTCAGATTGACTGTAGCGAGGGAGCGCTGCACTGTCAGATTGACTGTAGCGAGGGAGCGCTGCACTGTCAGATAGACTGTGCCGAGGGTTTGCTGCACCATCAGATAGACTGCACCGAGGCTGCGCTGCGCTGTCAGATCGACTGCACCCAGGGAGCGCTGCGCTGTCAGATATAATGCACCCAGGAACGCAGCGCTGTCAGATAGACTGCACCCAGGGAGCGCTGCGCTGTCAGATAGACTGTGCTGAGGGATTGCTGCACTGTCAGATGGACTGTATCGAAGGAGCATTGCGCTGTCAGATATATTGCTCCGAGGCAGCGCTGCGCTGTCAGATAGACTGCACCCAGGGAGCGCCGCGCTGTCAGATAGACTGCACCAAGGGAGAGCCGCGCTGTCAGACAGACTGCACTCAGGGAGCGCTGCGCTGTCAGACAGACTGCACCCAGGGAGCGCTGCGCTGTCAGATAGACTGTACCGAGGGAGCGCTGCGCTGTCATATAGACTGTAGCGAGGGAGCGCTGCGCCGTCAGAATGACTATACCGCGGGAGCGCTGCAGTGTCAGATAGACTGTACCGAGAGAGCGCTGCACTGTCAGATAGACAGTACTGAGGGAGCGCTGCACTGTCAGATAGACAGTACCGAGAGAGCACTGCACTGTCAGATAGACTGCATTGAGGGAACACTGCTCCATCAGTGGCTCAGTACCGGGGAGTGCTGCCCTGCTGTAGGGCCAGTATAGATGGATGGCTGTAATGTCATAGGATCAGTACTGAGGGAGTGGTGTACTGTCAGAGGATCAGAAAGGAGGGAATGCTGCACTAACAATGTGTCAATTTGGAGGGAGTGCTGCACTGTCAGAGGATCGGTACTGAGGGAGTGCATCACTGTCCGGGGATCAGTACTGAGGGAACGCTGCACTGTCAGATTGATGGTAGGGCGGGAGCGCTGCACTGTCAGATTGACTGTAGCAAGGGAGCACTGCACTGTCAGATTGACTGTAGCGACGGAGCGCTGCACTGTCAGATAGACTGTAGCGAGGGAGCGCTGCACTGTCAGATAGACTGTAGCGAGGGAGCGCTGCACTGTCAGATTGACTGTAGCGAGGGAGCACTGCACTGTCAGATTGACTGTAGCGAGGGAGCGCTGCACTGTCAGATTCACTGTAGCGACGGAGCGCTGCACTGTCAGATAGACTGTAGCGAGGGCGTGCTGCACTGTCAGATAGATTGTACGGGGGGATTGCTGCACTGTCAGATGGACTGTATCGATGGAGCATTGCGCTGTCAAATAGACTGCACCGAGGGAGCGCTGCACTGTCAGATAGACTGTACTGAAGGATTGCTGCACTGTCAGATAGACTGTACCGAGGGAGCGCTGCGCTGTCAGATAGACTGTACCGAGGGAGCGCTGCGCTGTCAGATAGACTGTACCGAGGGAGCGCTGCACTGTCAGATAGATTGTACGGGGGGATTGCTGCACTGTCAGATGGACTGTATCGATGGAGCGCTGCGCTGTCAGATAGACTGTACGGGGGATTGCTGCACTGTCAGATGGAATGTATCGATGGAGCGCTGCGCTGCCAGATAGACTGCACCGAGGGAGCGTTGCGCTGTCAGATAGACTGTCCTGAGGGATTGCTGCACTGTCAGATAGACTGCACCGAGGGACCGCTGCACTGTCAGATAGCCTATACTGAGGGATTGCTGCACTGTCAGATAGACTGCACCAAGGGAGCGCTGCACTGTCAGATAGACTGCTCCGAGAGAGCGCTGCACTGTCAGATAGACTGCTCCGAGAGAGCGCTGCACTGTCAGATAGACAGCAATGAGGGAGCGCTGCGCTGTCAGATGGACGGTATCGAGGGAGCGCTGCACTGTCAGATAGACGGTACTGAAGTATCACTGCACTGTCAGATAGATAGTACCGAGGGAGCCCTGCACTGTCAGATAGACTGCACCCAGGGAGTGCTGCACTGTCAGATAGACTGCACCCAGGGAGTGCTGCGCTGTCAGCTAGACTGCACCCAGGAACGCCGCGTTGTCAGATAGACTGCATCGAGGGAGCGCTGCGCTGTCAGATAGACTGCACCGAGGGAGCGCTGCGCTGTCAGATAGACTGTACTGAGGGATTGCTGCACTGTCAGTTAGACTGTACTGCGGGATTGCTGCACTGTCAGATAGACAGTACCGAGCAAGCGCTGTGCTGTCAGATAGACAGTACCGAGGGAGCGCTGCGCTGTCAGATAGACAGTACCGAAGGAGACCTGTGCTGTCAGATAGACGGTACCGAGCAAGCGCTGCGCTGTCAGATAGACGGTACCGAGGGTCCGCTGCGCTGTCAGATAGACAGCATAGAGGGAGCGCTGCGCTGTCAGATGGACAGTACCGAGGGAGCGCTGCGCTGTCAGACAGACAGTACCGAGGGCGCGCTGCGCTGTCAGATAGACGGTACTGAGGGAGCGCTGCGCTGTCAGATAGACGGTACCGAGGGAGCGCTGCGCTGTCAGATAGACAGTACCGAGGGAGCGCTGCGCTGTCAGATAGACAGTACCGAGAGAGCGCTGCGCTGTCAGAAAGACGGTACCGAGGAAGCACTGCACTGTCAGATAGACGGTACGAACGTAGCACTGCACTGTAAGATAGACAGTACCGAGAGAGCGCTGCACTGTCATATAGACTGTAGCGAGGGAGCGCTGCGCCGTCAGATAGACTGTACCGCGGGAGCACTGCAGTGTCAGATAGATTGTACCGAGAGAGCGCTGCACTGTCAGATAGACAGTACTGAGGGAGCGCTGCACTGTCAGATAGACTGTACCGAGGCAGCGCTGCGCTGTCACATAGACTGCACGGAGGGAGCGCTGCGCTGTCAGATATACTGCACCCAGGAGCGCTGCACTGTCAGATAGACTGCACCCAGGGAACGCTGCGCTGTCAGATAGACTGCACCCAGGGAGTGCTCCACTTTCAGATAGACTGTACCGAGGGGGCGGTGCACAGTCAGATACACTGTACCGAGGGAGCGCTGAGCTGTCAGATAGACTGTACCGAGGGAGCGCTGCACTGTCAGATAGACTGTATGGAGGGATTGCTGCACTGTCAGACGGACTGCACCGAGGGAGCGCTGCGCTGTCAGATAGACTGTACCGAGGGGGCAGTGCGCAGTCAGATACATTGTACCGAGGGAGCGCGGAGCTGTCAGATAGACTGTACCGAGGGAGCGCTGCACTGTCAGATAGACTGTACGGGGGGATTGCTGCACTGTCAGATAGACTGCACCGAGGGACCGCTGCACTGTCAGATAGACTGCACTGAGGGACTGCTGCACTGTCAGATTGACTGTAGCGAGGGAGCGCTGCACTGTCAGATTGACTGTAGCGAGGGAGCGCTGCACTGTCAGATTGACTGTAGCGAGGGAGCGCTGCACTGTCAGATTGACTGTAGCGAGGGAGCGCTGCACTGTCAGATAGACTGTGCCGAGGGTGTGCTGCACTGTCAGATAGACTGCTCCGAGGCAGCGCTGCGCTGTCAGATAGACTGCACTGAGGGAGCGCTGCGCTGTCAGATAGACTGCACCGAGGGACTGGTGCGCTGTCAGTTACACTGTACTGAGGGATTGCTGCACTGTCAGATAGACGGTACTGAGGGAGACCTGTGGTGTCAGATAGACAGTACCGAGGGAGCGCTGTGCTGTCAGATAGACTGTACCGAGGGAGCGCTGCGCTGTCAGATAGATTGTACGGGGGGATTGCTGCACTGTCAGATGGACTGTATCGATGGAGCGCTGCGCCGCCAGATAGACTGCACAGAGGGAGCGTTGCGCTGTCAGATAGACTGTACTGAGGGATTGCTGCACTGTCAGATAGACTGCACCGAGGGACCGCTGCACTGTCAGATAGACTGCACTGAGGGATTGCTGCGCTGTCAGATAGATGGTACCGAGGGAGCGCTGTACTGTCAGATAGACGGTACCGACGTAGCACTGCACTGTAAGATAGACGGTACCGAGGGAGCGCTGCGCTGTCAGATAGACAGTACCGAGGGAGCGCTGCGCTGTCAGATAGACAGTACCGAGGGAGCGCTATGCTGTCAGATAGACATTACCGAGGGAGCGCTGCGCTGTCAGATAGACGGTACCAAGGGAACGCTGTCAGATAGACGGTACCGAGGGTGCGCTGCGCTGTCAGATAGATTGTACGGGGGGATTGCTGCACTGTCAGATGGACTGTATCGATGGAGCGCTGCGCCGCCAGATAGACTGCACAGAGGGAGCGCTGCACTGTCAGATTGACTGTAGCGAGGGAGCGCTGCACTGTCAGATTGACTGTAGCGAGGGAGCGCTGCACTGTCAGATTGACTGTAGCGAGGGAGCGCTGCACTGTCAGATTGACTGTAGCGAGGGAGCGCTGCACTGTCAGATAGACTGTGCCGAGGGTGTGCTGCACCATCAGATAGACTGTACCGAGGGGGCGGTGCGCAGTCAGATACACTGTACCGAGGGAGCGCTGAGCTGTCAGATAGACTGTACCGAGGGAGCGCTGCACTGTCAGATAGACTGTACGGGGGGATTGCTGCACTGTCAGATGGACTGTATCGATGGAGCATTGCGCTGTCAGATAGACTGCACCGAGGGAGCGCTGCGCTGTCAGATAGTCTGCTCCGAGGGAGCGCTGCGCTGTCAGATAGACTGCTCCGAGGGAGCGCTGCGCTGTCAGATAGATTGTACGGGGGGATTGCTGCACTGTCAGATGGACTGTATCGATGGAGCGCTGCGCCGCCAGATAGACTGCACCGAGGGCGCGTTGCGCTGTCAGATAGAATGTACTGAGGGATTGCTGCACTGTCAGATAGACTGCACCGAGGGACCGCTGCACTGTCAGATAGACTGCACTGAGGGATTGCTGCGCTGTCAGATAGACGGTACCGAGGGAGCGCTGCACTGTCAGACAGACGGTACCGACGTAGCACTGCACTGTAAGATAGACGGTACCGAGGGAGCGCTGCGATGTCAGATAGACAGTACCGAGGGAGCGCTGCGCTGTCAGATAGACAGTACCGAGGGAGCGCTGCGCTGTCAGATAGACAGTACCGAGGGAGCGCTACGCTGTCAGATAGACATTACCGAGGGAGCGCTGCGCTGTCAGATAGACAGTACCAAGGGAACGCTGTCAGATAGACGGTACCGAGGGTGCGCTGCGCTGTCAGATAGACGGTACCGAGGGAGCGCTGCGCTGTCAGATAGACGGTACCGAGGGAGCGCTGCACTGTCAGATAGACTGCACCCAGGGAGCGCTGTGCTGTCAGATAGACTGTACCAAGGGAGCACTGCGCTGGCAGATAGACTGTACTGAGGGATTGCTGCACTGTCAGATGGAGAGTACCGAGGTAGCACTGCACTGTAAGATAGACTGTACCGAGAGAGCGCTGCACTGACAGATAGACTGTACCGAGGGAGTGCTGCACTGACAGGTAGACTGTACCGAGGGAGCGCTGCACTGTCATATAGACTGTACCGAGGGAACACTGCCCCATTAGTGGCTCAGTACCAGGAGAGTGCTGCTCTGGTGGAGGGCCAGTACAGATGGATTGCTGTAATGTCATAGGATCAGTACTGATGGAGTGGTGTACTGTCAGAGGATCAGAAAGGACGGAATGCTGCACTGACAAAGTGTCAATTTGGAGCGAGTGCTGCACTGTCAGATGATCATACTGAGGGAGTGCTGCACTGTCAGATGATCATTACTGAGGGAGTGCTGCACTGTCAGATGATCATTACTGAGGGAGTGCTGCACTGTCGGAGGATCAGTACTGAGGGAGTGCTGCACTGTCAGATAGACTGTAGCGAGGGAGGACTGCACTGTCAGATTGACTGTAGCGAGGGAGCGCTGCACTGTCAGATTGACTGTAGCGAGGGAGCGCCGCACTGTCAGATTGACGGTAGCGAGGGAGCGCTGCACTGTCAGATTGATTGTAGCAAGGGAGCACTGCACTGTCAGATAGACTGTGCCGAGGGTGTGCTGCACCATCAGATAGACTGCTCCGAGGCAGCGCTGTGCTGTCAGATAGACTGCACCGAGGGAGCGCTGCGCTGTCAGATATACTGCACCCAGGAACGCCGCGCTGTCAGATAGACAGTACCGAGGGAGCGCTGCGCTGTCAGATAGACAGTACCGAGAGAGCGCTGCGCTGTCAGATAGACGGTACCGAGGAAGCACTGCACTGTCAGATAGACGGTACCAACGTAGCACTGCACTGTCAGATAGACAGTACCGAGGGAGCGCTGCACTGTCATATAGACTGTAGCGAGGGAGCGCTGCGCCGTCAGATAGACTGTACCGAGAGAGCGCTGCACTGTCAGATAGACAGTACTGAGGGAGCGCTGCACTGTCAGATAGACAGTACCGAGAGAGCGCTGCATTGGCAGATAGACTGCATTGAGGGAACACTGCTCCATCAGCGGCTCAGTACCAGGGGAGTGCTGCACTGGTGGAGGGCCAATACAGATGGAATGCTCTAATGTCATAGGATCAGTACTGAGGGAGTGGTGTACTGTCAGAGGATCAGAAAGGAGGGAAAGCTGCACTAACAATGTGTCAATTTGGAGGGAGTGCTGCACTGTCAGAGGATTGGTACTGAGGGAGTGCATCACTGTCCGAGGATCAGTACTGAGAGAAAGCTGCACTGTCAGATTGACTGTAGCGAGGGAGCGCTGCACTGTCAGATTGACTGTAGCGAGGGAGCGCTGCACTGTCAGATTGACTGTAGCGAGGGAGCGCTGCACTGTCAGATTGAGTGTAGCGAGGGAGCACTGCACTGTCAGATTGATGGTAGCGAGGGAGCGCTGCACTGTCAGATTGACTGTAGCGAGGGAGCGCTGCACTGTCAGATTGACTGTAGCGAGGGTGCGCTGCACTGTCAGATAGACTGTGCCGAGGGTGTGCTGCACCATCAGATAGACTGCTCCGAGGCAGCGCTGCGCTGTCAGATAGACTGCACCGAGGGAGCGCTGCGCTGTTAGATATAATGCACCCAGGAACGCAGCGCTGTCAGATAGACTGCACCCAGGGATCGCTGCGCTGTCAGATAGACTGCTCCCAGGGAGTGCTCCGCTGTCAGATAGAATGTACCGAGGGGGCGGTGTGCAGTCAGATACACTGTACCGAGGGAGCGCTGAGCTGTCAGATAGACTGTGCTGAGGGATTGCTGCACTGTCAGATGGACTGTATCGATGGAGCATTGCGCTGTCAGATAGACTGCACCGAGGGAGCGCTGCACTGTCAGATAGACTGTGCTCAGGCATTGCTGCACTGTCAGATAGACTGCACCGAGGGAGCGCTGCGCTGTCAGATAGACTGCACCGAGGGATTGCCGCGCTGTCAGATGGACTGTATCGATGGAGCATTGCGCTGTCAGATATATTGCTCCGAGGCAGCGCTGCGCTGTCAGATAGACTGCACCCAGGGAGCGCCGCGCTGTCAGATAGACTGCACCAAGGGAGTGCCGCGCTGTCAGATAGACTGCACTCAGGGAGCGCTGCGCTGTCAGACAGACTGCACCCGGGGCCCGCTGCGCTGTCAGATAGACTGTACCGAGGGAGCGCTGCGCTGTCAGATAGACTGTACCGAGGGAGCGCTGCGCTGTCATATAGACTGTAGCGAGGGAGCGCTGCGCCGTCAGAAGGACTATACCGCGGGAGCGCTGCAGTGTCAGATAGACTGTACCGAGAGAGCGCTGCACTGTCAGATAGACAGTACTGAGGGAGCGCTGCACTGTCAGATAGACAGTACCGCGAGAGCACTGCACTGTCAGATAGACTGCATTGAGGGAACACTGCTCCATCAGTGGCTCAGTACCGGGGACTGCTGCACTGCTGGAGGGCCAGTACAGATGGATTGCTGTAATGTCATAGGATCAGTACTGAGGGAGTGGTGTACTGTCAGAGGATCAGAAAGGAGGGAATGCTGCACTAACAATGTGTCAATTTGGAGGGAGTGCTGCACTGTCAGAGGATCGGTACTGAGGGAGGGCATCACTGTCCGGGGATCAGTACTGAGGGAACGCTGCACTGTCAGATTGACTGTAGCGCGGGAGCGCTGCACTGTCAGATTGACTGTAGCGACGGAGCGCTGCACTGTCAGATAGACTGTAGCGAGGGAGCGCTGCAATGTCAGATAGACTGTAGCGAGGGAGCGCTGCACTGTCAGATTGACTGTAGCGAGGGAGCGCTACACTGTCAGATTGACTGTAGCGAGGGAGCGCTACACTGTCAGATTGACTGTAGCGAGGGAGCGCTGCACTGTCAGATTGACTGTAGCGACGGAGCGCTGCACTGTCAGATAGACTGTAGCGAGGGAGTGCTGCACTGTCAGATAGATTGTACGGGGGGATTGCTGCACTGTCAGATGGACTGTATCGATGGAGCATTGCGCTGTCAAATAGACTGCACCGAGGGAGCGCAGCACTGTCAGATAGACTGTACTGAAGGATTGCTGCACTGTCAGATAGACTGTACCAAGGGAGCGCTGCGCTGTCAGATAGACTGTACCGAGGGAGCGCTGCGCTGTCAGATAGACTGTACCGAGGGAGCGCTGCACTGTCAGATAGATTGTACGGGGGGATTGCTGCACTGTCAGATGGACTGTATCGATGGAGCATTGCGCTGTCAGATAGACTGCACCGAGGGAGCGCTGCACTGTCAGATAGACTCTCCTGAACGATTGCTGCACTGTCAGATGGACTGTAGCGATGGAGCGCTGCGCTGTCAGATAGACTGTACGGGGGATTGCTGCACTGTCAGATGGAATGTATCGATGGAGCGCTGCGCTGCCAGATAGACTGCACCGAGGGAGCGTTGCGCTGTCAGATAGACTGTCCTGAGGGATTGCTGCACTGTCAGATAGACTGCACCGAGGGACCGCTGCACTGTCAGATAAACTATACTGAGGGATTGCTGCACTGTCAGATAGACTGCACCGAGGGAGCGCTGCGCTGTCAGATAGACTGCACCGAGGGAGCGCTGCACTGTCAGATAGACTGCTCCGAGAGAGCGCTGCACTGTCAGATAGACAGCAATGAGGGAGCGCTGCGCTGTCAGATGGACGGTATCGAGGGAGCGCTGCACTGTCAGATAGACGGTACTGAAGTATCACTGCACTGTCAGATAGATAGTACCGAGGGAGCGCTGCACTGTCAGATAGACTGTACCGAGGGAGCGCTGCGCTGTCAGATAGACGGTACCGAGTAAATGCTGCACTGTCAGATAGACGGTACCGAGGGAACGCTGCACTGTCAGATAGGCTGCACTGAGGGAACACTGACCCATCAGTGGCTCAGTACCAGGGGAGAGCTGCACTGGTGGAGGGCCAGTACAGATGGATTGGTGTAATGTCATAGGATCAGTACTGAGGGAGTGGTGTACTGTCAGAGGATCAGAAAGGTGGGAATGCTGCACTGACAAAGTGTCAATTTGGAGGGATTGCTGCACTGTCAGAGGCACTCACAGCACTGTTGAATGGGCAGTTCAATGGGAGCGAAGCACTGTCAGAGGGTCAGTACTGCGGGAATGCAACACTGTCAGAGGATCAGTACTGAGGGATTGCTGCACTGTCAGATAGACTGTATCGATGGAGCGCTGCGCTGTCAGATGGACTGTATCGATGGAGCATTGCGCTGTCAGATAGACTGCACCGAGGGACCGCTGCGCTGTCAGATAGACTGTACTGAGGGATTGCTGCACTGTCAGATAGACTGTACCGAGGGAACGCTGCACTGTCAGATTGACTGTAGCGAGGAACGCTGCACTGTCAGATTGACTGTAGCGAGGGAGGGATGCACTGTCAGATTGACTGTAGCGAGGGAGCGCTGCACTGTCAGATTGACTATAGCGAGGCAGTGCAGCACTGTCAGAGAGACTGTGCCGAGGGTGTGCTGCACTGTCAGATAGACTGCACCAAGGGAGTGCTGCGCTGTCAGATAGACTGCACCCAGGATCGCCGCGCTGTCAGATAGACTGCACCCAGGGAGCGCTGCACTGTCAGATGGACTGCACCCAGGAATGTCGCGCTGTCAGATAGACTGCACCCAGGGAGCGCTGCACTGTCAGATAGACTGCACCCAGGGAGTGCTGCGCTGTCAGATAGACTGCACCCAGGGAGTGCTGCGCTGTCAGATAGACTGCACCCAGGAACGCCGCGCTGTCAGATAGACTGCACCCAGGGAGCGCTGCGCTGTCAGATAGACTGCACCGAGGGAGCGCTGCGCTGTCAGATAGACTGTACTGAGGGATTGCTGCACTGTCAGTTAGACTGTACTGAGGGATTGCAGCACTGTCAGATAGACAGTACGGAGCAAGCGCTGTGCTGTCAGATAGACAGTACCGAGGGAGCGCTGCGCTGTCAGATAGACAGTACCGAAGGAGACCTGTGCTGTCAGATAGACGGTACCGAGCGAGCGCTGCGCTGTCAGATAGACGGTACCGAGGGTCCGCTGCGCTGTCAGATAGACAGCATAGAGGGAGCGCTGCGCTGTCAGATGGACAGTACCGAGGGAGCGCTGCGCTGTCAGATAGAAGGTACCGAGGGAGCGCTGCGCTGTCAGATAGACAGTACCGAGGGAGCGCTGCGCTGTCAGATAGACAGTACCGAGAGAGCGCTGCGCTGTCAGATAGACGGTACCGAGGAAGCACTGCACTGTCAGATAGACGGTACCAATGTAGCACTGCACTGTAAGATAGACTGCACCGAGGGAGCGCTGCACTGTCATATAGACTGTAGCGAGGGAGCGCTGCGCCGTCAGATAGACTGTACCGAGAGACCGTTGCACTGTCAGATAGACTGCACTGATGGATTGCTGCGCTGTCAGATAGACGGTACCGAGGGAGCGCTGCACTGTCAGATAGACGGTACCGACGTAGCACTGCACTGTAAGATAGACGGTACCGAGGGAGCGCTGCGCTGTCAGATAGACAGTACCGAGGGAGCGCTGCGCTGTCAGATAGATTGTACCGAGAGAGCGCTGCACTGTCAGATAGACAGTACTGAGGGAACGCTGCACTGTCAGATAGACTGTACCGAGAGAGCGCTGCACTGTCAGATAGACTGCATTGAGGGAACACTGCTCCATCAGTGGCTCAGTACCAGGGGAGTGCTGCACTGGTGGAGGGCCAGTACAGATGGATTGCTGTAATGTCATAGGATCAGTACTGAGGGAGTGGTGTACTGTCAGAGGATCAGAAAGGAGGGAATGCTGCACTAACAATGTGTCAATTTGGAGGGAGTGCTGCACTGTCAGAGGATCGGTACTGAGGGAGTGCATCACTGTCCGAGGATCAGTACTGAGGGAACGCTGCACTGTCAGATTGATTGTAGCAAGGGAGCGCTGCGCTGTCAGATTGACTGTAGCGAGGGAGCGCTGCACTGTCAGATTGACTGTAGCGAGGGAGCGCTGCACTGTCAGATTGACTGTAGCGAGGGAGCGCTGCACTGTCAGATAGACTGTGCCGAGGGTGTGCTGCACCATCAGATAGACTGCTCCGAGGCAGCGCTGCGCTGTCACATAGACTGCACGGAGGGAGCACTGCGCTGTCAGATATACTGCACCCAGGAGCGCTGCACTGTCAGATAGACTGCACCCAGGGAACGGTGCGCTGTCAGATAGACTGCACCCAGGGAGTGCTCCGCTTTCAGATAGACTGTACCGAGGGGGCGGTGCGCAGTCAGATACACTGTACCGAGGGAGCGCTGAGCTGTCAGATAGACTGTACCGAGGGAGCGCTGCACTGTCAGATAGACTGTACGGGGGGATTGCTGCACTGTCAGATGGACTGTATCGATGGAGCATTGCGCTGTCAGATAGACTGCACCGAGGGAGCGCTGCGCTGTCAGATAGACTGCACCGAGGGAGCGCTGCGCTGTCAGATAGACTGCACCGAGGGAGCGCTGCGCTGTCAGATAGACTGCACCGAGGGAGCGCTGCGCTGTCAGATAGACTGCACCGACGGAGCGCTGCGCTGTCAGATAGATTGTACGGGGGGATTGCTGCACTGTCAGATGGACTGTATCGATGGAGTGCTGCGCCGCCAGATAGACTGCACCGAGGGAACGTTGCGGTCTCATATAGACTGTACTGAGGGATTGCTGCACTGTCAGATAGACTGCACCGAGGGACCGCTGCACTGTCAGATAGACTGCACTGAGGGATTGCTGCGCTGTCAGATAGACGGTACCGAGGGAGCGCTGCACTGTCAGATAGACAGTACCGACGTAGCACTGCACTGTAAGATAGACAGTACCGAGGGAGCGCTACGCTGTCAGATAGACAGTACCGAGCGAGCGCTGCGCTGTCCGATAGACATTACCGAGGGAGCGCTGCGCTGTCAGATAGACAGTACCAAGGGAACGCTGTCAGATAGACGGTACTGAGGGATTGCTGCACTGTCAGATGGAGAGTACCGAGGTAGCACTGCACTGTAAGATAGACTGTACCGAGGGAGCGCTGCACTGACAGATAGACTGTACCGAGGGAGCGCTGCACTGACAGGTAGACTGTACCGAGGGAGCGCTGAACTGTCATATAGACTGTACCGAGGGAACACTGCCCCATTAGTGGCTCAGTACCAGGAGAGTGCTGCTCTGGTGGAGGGCCAGTACAGATGGATTGCTGTAATGTCATAGGATCAGTACTGATGGAGTGGTGTACTGTCAGAGGATCAGAAAGGACGGAATGCTGCACTGACAAAGTGTCAATTTGGAGCGAGTGCTGCACTGTCAGATGATCATTACTGAGGGAGTGCTGCACTGTCGGAGGATCAGTACTGAGGGAGTGCTGCACTGTCAGATAGACTGTAGCGAGGGAGGACTGCACTGTCAGATTGACTGTAGCGAGGGAGCGCTGCACTGTCAAATTGACTGTAGCGAGGGAGCGCTGCACTGTCAGATTGACGGTAGCGAGGGAGCGCTGCACTGTCAGATTGACTGTAGCGAGGGAGCACTGCACTGTCAGATAGACTGTGCCAAGGGTGTGCTGCACCATCAGAGGGACTGCTCCGAGGCAGCGCTGCGCTGTCAGATAGACTGCACCGAGGGAGCGCTGCGCTGTCAGATATACTGCACCCAGGAACGCCGCGCTGTCAGATAGACAGTACCGAGGGAGCGCTGCGCTGTCAGATAGACAGTACCGAGAGAGCGCTGCGCTGTCAGATAGACGGTACCGAGGAAGCACTGCACTGTCAGATAGATGGTACCGAGAGAGCGCTGCATTGGCAGATAGACTGCATTGAGGGAACACTGCTCCATCAGCGGCTCAGTACCAGGGGAGTGCTGCACTGGTGGAGGGCCAGTACAGATGGATTGCTGTAATGTCATAGGATCAGTACTGAGGGAGTGGTGTACTGTCAGAGGATCAGAAAGGAGGGAATGCTGCACTAACAATGTGTCAATTTGGAGGGAGTGCTGCACTGTCAGAGGATTGGTACTGAGGGAGTGCATCACTGTCCGAGGATCAGTACTGAGAGAACACTGCACTGTCAGATTGACTGTAGCGAGGGAGCGCTGCACTGTCAGATTGACTGTAGCGAGGGAGCGCTGCACTGTCAGATTGACTGTAGCGAGGGAGCGCTGCACTGTCAGATTGACTGTAGCGAGGGAGCGCTGCACTGTCAGATTGACTGTAGCGAGGGAGCGCTGCACTGTCAGATTGACTGTAGCGAGGGAGCGCTGCACTGTCAGAATGACTGTAGCGAGGGAGCGCTGCACTGTCAGATTGATGGTAGCGAGGGAGCGCCGCACTGTCAGATAGACTGCACCGAGGGGACGCTGCGCTGTCAGATAGACTGTATCGATGGATCGCTGCACTGTCAGATAGACTGTACCTGGGGATTGCTGCACTGTCAGATGGACTGTATCGATGGAGCGCTGCACTGTCAGATAGACTGCACTGATGGAACACTGCCACATCAGTGGCTCATTACCAGGCGAGAGCTGCACTGGTGAAGAGCCAGTAAATATGGATTGCTGTACTGTCATAGGAACAGTTCTGAGGGAGTGGTGTACTGTCAGAGGATCAGATAGGAGGGAATGTTGCACTGACAAAGTGTCAATTTGGATTGAGTACTGCGCTGTCAGAGGGGATCACAGTACTGTTGAATGCGGAGTTCAAATGGAGCTCTGCATTGTCAGAGGGTCAGTACTGAGGGAGTGCATTACTGTTGGAGGGTCAGTACTGGGGGAGTGCTGCTCTGTTCGAGGATACGTACAGAAGCAGCGCTGCTCTGTCTGAGGATCAGTACGGAGGGAGTGCAGCACCGTCAGACGATCAGTACTGAGGGAGTGCTGCACTGTTCGAGGGTCAGTGCTGAGGGAGTGCTGTTCTGTTCGATGATACGTATAGAAGCTGCGCTGCTCTGTCTGAGGATCAGTACTGAGGGAGTGCAGCACCGTCAGAGGATCAGTTCTGAGCGAGTGCTGCACTGTGAGAGGATCAGTACTGAGGGAGTGCTGCACTGTCAGAAGATCAGTACTGAGGGAGTGCTGCACTGTCAGAAGATCAGTACTGAGGGAGTGCTGCACTGTCAGAAGATCAGTACTGAGGGAGTGCTGCACTGTCAGAGGATCAGTACTGAGGGAGTGCAGCACCGTCAGACGATCAGTACTGAGGGAGTGCTGCACTGTTCGAGGGTCAGTGCTGAGGGAGTGCTGTTCTGTTCGAGGATACGTATAGAAGCTGCGCTGCTCTGTCTGAGGATCAGTACTGAGGGAGTGCAGCACCGTCAGACGATCAGTTCTGAGCGAGTGCTGCACTGTGAGAGGATCAGTACTGAGGGAGTGCTGCACTGTCAGAAGATCAGTACTGAGGGAGTGCTGCACTGTCAGAGGATCAGTACTGAGGGAGTGCTGCACTGTCAGAGGATCAGTACTGAGGGAGTGCTGCACTGTCAGAGGATCAGTACTGAGGGAGTGCTGCACTGTCAGAGGATCAGTACTGAGGTAGTGCTGCACTGTCAGAGGATCAGTACTGAGGTAGTGCTGCACTGTCAGAGGATCAGTACTGAGGGAGTGCTGCACTGTCAGAGGATCAGTACTGAGGGAGTGCTGCACTGTCAGAGGATCAGTACTGAGGGAGTGCTGCACTGTCAGAGGATCAGTACTGAGGGAATGCTGCACTGTCAAGAGTTCAGTACTGATGGAGTGCTGCACTGTCAGGAGTTCGGTCGTGAGGGAGTGCTGCACTGGTGGAGGACCAGTGCAGAGGGATCACAGTACTGTTATGGCATCAGTACTGAGGGAGTGCTGCACTGTCTGAGGATCAGTACTGAGGGATTCCTCCACTATCAGAGGATCAGTACTGAGGGAGTGCTGCACTGTAACAAGGTGTGTAATAAGGGAGCACTACACAGCTGGAAGGTCAGTGCTGAGGGAGCGCTGCACTGTCAGATAGACTGCACCCAGGAAGCGCCGCGCTGTCAGATAGACTGAACCCAGGGAGCGCTGCGCTGTCAGATAGATTGAATTCAGGGAGCGCTGCGAGATAGACTGTACCGCGGGAGACCTGTGCTGTCAGATAAACTGTGCCGATGGAGCGCTGTGCTGTCAGATAGGCTGTACCGAGGGAGCGCCGCACTGTCAGATAGACTGTACCGAGGGAGCGCTGCACTGTCACATAGACTGCACTGAGGGAACACTGCCCAATCAGTGGCTCAGTACCAGGGGAGAGCTGCACTGGTGGAGGGCCAGTACAGATGGATTGGTGTAATGTCACAGGATCAGTACTGAGGGAGTGGTGTACTGTCAGAGGATCAGAAAGGAGGGAATGCTGCACTGACAAAGTGTCAATTTGGAGGGAGTGCTGCACTGTCAGGGGCGTTCACAGCACTGTAGAATTGGCAGTTCAATTGGAGCGCTGCACTGTCAGAGGATCAGTACTGAGGGAGGGCTGCACTGTCAGAGGATCAGTACTGAGGCAGTGCTGCACTGTCAAAGGATCAGTACTGAGGGAGTGCTGCACTCTCAGAGGATCAGTACTGAGGCAGTGCTGCACTGTCAGAGGATCAGTACTGAGGCAGTGCTGCACTGTCAAAGGATCAGTACTGAGGGAGTGCTGCAGTGTCAAAGGATCAGTACTGAGTGAGTGCTGCACTGTCAGAGGATGAGTACTGAGGGAGTGCTGCACTGTCAGAGGATCAGTACTGAGGGATTTCTGCACTGTCAGAGGATTAGTACTGAGGGAGTGCTGCACTGTCAGAGGGTCAGTACTCAGGGAGTGCTGCACTGTCAGAGGGTCACTACTCAGGGAGTGCTGCACTGTCAGAGGGTCAGTACTGAGGGAGTGCTGCACTGTCAGAGGATCAGTACTGAGAGAGTGCAGCACTGTCAGACGGTGAGTACTGAGGTAGCGCTGCACCGTCAGTGGTCGTTATTGAGGGAGTGCTGCACTGTCAGAGGGTCAGTACTCAGGGAGTGCTGCACTGTCAGAGGGTCAGTACTGAGGGAGTCCTGCACTGTCAGTGGATTAGTAATGCAGGAGTGCTGCACTGTCAGAGGATCAGTACTGAGAGAGTGCAGCACTGTCAGACGGTGAGTACTGAGGTAGCGCTGCACCGTCAGTGGTCGTTATTGAGGGAGTGCTGCACTGTCAGGAGTTCAGTATTGCGGGAGTGCTGAACTGGTGGAGGACCAGTACAGATAGATTGCTGTACTGTCATGGCATCAGTACTGAGGGAGTGGTGTACTGTCAGAGGATCAGTTAGAAAGGAATGCTGGACCCACAAATTGTGAGTACAGAGGGAGTGCTGCACTGTGAGATAGACAGCATCAAGGGACCGCTGCGCTGTCAGATAGACTGCACCCAGGGAGCGCTGTGCTGTCAGATAGACTGCACCGAGGGAGTGCTGCGCTGTCAGATAGACTGCACCGAGGCAGAGCTGCGCTGTGAGATAGACTGCACCCTTGGAGCGCCGCACTGTCAGATAGACTGCACCGAGGCAGCGCTGCGCTGTCAGATAGACTGCACTGAGGGAGCGCTGCGCTGTCAGATAGACTGCACCGAGGGACTGGTGCGCTGTCAGTTACACTGTACTGAGGGATTGCTGCACTGTCAGATAGACGGTACTGAGGGAGACCTGTGGTGTCAGATAGACAGTACCGAGGGAGCGCTGTGCTCTCAGATAGACTGTACCGAGGGAGCGCTGCGCTGTCAGATAGATTGTACGGGGGGATTGCTGCACTGTCAGATGGACTGTATCGATGGAGCGCTGCACCGCCAGATAGACTGCACAGAGGGATTGCTGCACTGTCAGATAGACTGCACCGAGGGACCGCTGCACTGTCAGATAGACTGCACTGAGGGATTGCTGCGCTGTCAGATAGACGGTACCGAGGGAGCGCTGTACTGTCAGATAGACGGTACCGACGTAGCACTGCACTGTAAGATAGACGGTACCGAGGGAGCGCTGCGCTGTCAGATAGACAGTACCGAGGGAGCGCTGCGCTGTCAGATAGACAGTACCGAGGGAGCGCTACGCTGTCAGATAGACATTACCGAGGGAGCGCTGCGCTGTCAGATAGACAGTACCAAGGGAACGCTGTCAGATAGACGGTACCGAGGGTGCGCTGCGCTGTCAGATAGACGGTACCGAGGGAGCGCTGCGCTGTCAGAAAGATTGTACGGGGGGATTGCTGCACTGTCAGATGGACTGTATCGATGGAGCGCTGCGCCGCCAGATAGACTGCACAGAGGGAGCGCTGCACTGTCAGATTGACTGTAGCGAGGGAGCGCTGCACTGTCAGATTGACTGTAGCGAGGGAGCGCTGCACTGTCAGATTGACTGTAGCGAGGGAGCGCTGCACTGTCAGATTGACTGTAGCGAGGGAGCGCTGCACTGTCAGATTGACTGTAGCGAGGGAGCGCTGCACTGTCAGATAGACTGTGCCGAGGGTGTGCTGCACCATCAGATAGACTGTACCGAGGGGGCGGTGCGCAGTCAGATACACTGTACCGAGGGAGCGCTGAGCTGTCAGATAGACTGTACCGAGGGAGCGCTGCACTGTCAGATAGACTGTACGGGGGGATTGCTGCACTGTCAGATGGACTGTATCGATGGAGCATTGCGCTGTCAGATAGACTGCACCGAGGGAGCGCTGCGCTGTCAGATAGACTGCTCCGAGGGAGCGCTGCGCTGTCAGATAGACTGCTCCGAGGGAGCGCTGCGCTGTCAGATAGACTGCACCGAGGGAGCGCTGCGCTGTCAGATAGATTGTACGGGGGGATTGCTGCACTGTCAGATGGACTGTATCGATGGAGCGCTGCGCCGCCAGATAGACTGCACCGAGGGAGCGTTGCGCTGTCAGATAGAATGTACTGAGGGATTGCTGCACTGTCAGATAGACTGCACCGAGGGACCGCTGCACTGTCAGATAGACTGCACTGAGGGATTGCTGCGCTGTCAGATAGACGGTACCGAGGGAGCGCTGCACTGTCAGATAGACGGTACTGACGTAGCACTGCACTGTAAGATAGACAGTACCGAGGGAGCGCTGCACTGACAGATAGACTGTACCGAGGGAGCGCTGCACTGACAGGTAGACTGTACCGAGGCAGCGCTGTGCTGTCAGATAGACTGCACCGAGGGAGCGCTGCGCTGTCAGATATACTGCACCCAGGAACGCCGCGCTGTCAGATAGACAGTACCGAGGGAGCGCTGCGCTGTCAGATAGACAGTACCGAGAGAGCGCTGCGCTGTCAGATAGACGGTACCGAGGAAGCACTGCACTGTCAGATAGACGGTACCAACGTAGCACTGCACTGTCAGATAGACAGTACCGAGGGAGCGCTGCACTGTCATATAGACTGTAGCGAGGGAGCGCTGCGCCGTCAGATAGACTGTACCGAGAGAGCGCTGCACTGTCAGATAGACAGTACTGAGGGAGCGCTGCACTGTCAGATAGACAGTACCGAGAGAGCGCTGCATTGGCAGATAGACTGCATTGAGGGAAGCCTGCTCCATCAGCGGCTCAGTACCAGGGGAGTGCTGCACTGGTGGAGGGCCAGTACAGATGGAATGCTCTAATGTCATAGGATCAGTACTGAGGGAGTGGTGTACTGTCAGAGGATCAGAAAGGAGGGAATGCTGCACTAACAATGTGTCAATTTGGAGGGAGTGCTGCACTGTCAGAGGATTGGTACTGAGGGAGTGCATCACTGTCCGAGGATCAGTACTGAGAGAAAGCTGCACTGTCAGATTGACTGTAGAGAGGGAGCGCTGCACTGTCAGATTGACTGTAGCGAGGGAGCGCTGCACTGTCAGATTGACTGTAGCGAGGGAGCGCTGCACTGTCAGATTGACTGTAGCGAGGGAGCGCTGCACTGTCAGATAGACTGTGCTGAGGCATTGCTGCACTGTCAGATAGACTGCACCGAGGGAGCGCTGCGCTGTCAGATAGACTGCACCGAGGGATTGCCGCGCTGTCAGATGGACTGTATCAATGGAGCATTGCGCTGTCAGATATATTGCTCCGAGGCAGCGCTGCGCAGTCAGATAGACTGCACCCAGGGAGCGCCGCGCTGTCAGATAGACTGCACTAAGGGAGTGCCGCGCTGTCAGATAGACTGCACTCAGGGAGCGCTGCGCTGTCAGACAGACTGCACCCGGGGAGCGCTGCGCTGTCAGATAGACTGTACCGAGGGAGCACTGCGCTGTCATATAGACTGTAGCGAGGGAGCGCTGCGCCGTCAGAATGACTATACCGCGGGAGCGCTGCAGTGTCAGATAGACTGTACCGAGAGAGCGCTGCACTGTCAGATAGACAGTACTGAGGGAGCGCTGCGCTGTCAGATAGACAGTACCGCGAGAGCACTGCACTGTCAGATAGTCTGCATTGAGGGAACACTGCTCCATCAGTGGCTCAGTACCGGGGACTGCTGCACTGCTGGAGGGCCAGTACAGATGGATTGCTGTAATGTCATAGGATCAGTACTGAGGGAGTGGTGTACTGTCAGAGGATCAGAAAGGAGGGAATGCTGCACTAACAATGTGTCAATTTGGAGGGAGTGCTGCACTGTCAGAGGATCGGTACTGAGGGAGTGCATCACTGTCCGGGGATCAGTACTGAGGGAACGCTGCACTGTCAGATTGACTGTAGCGAGGGAGCGCTGCACTGTCAGATTGACTGTAGCGACGGAGCGCTGCACTGTCAGATAGACTGTAGCGAGGGAGCGCTGCACTGTCAGATTGACTGTAGCGAGGGAGCGCTACACTGTCAGATTGACTGTAGCGAGGGAGCGCTACACGGTCAGATTGACTGTAGCGAGGGAGCGCTACACTGTCAGATTGACTGTAGCGAGGGAGCGCTGCACTGTCAGATTGACTGTAGCGACGGAGCGCTGCACTGTCAGATTGACTGTAGCGACGGAGCGCTGCACTGTCAGATAGACTGTAGCGATGAGTGCTGCACTGTCAGATAGATTGTACGGGGGGATTGCTGCACTGTCAGATGGACTGTATCGATGGAGCATTGCGCTGTCAAATAGACTGCACCGAGGGAGCGCTGCACTGTCAGATAGACTGTACTGAAGGATTGCTGCACTGTCAGATAGACTGTACCAAGGGAGCGCTGCGCTGTCAGATAGACTGTACCGAGGGAGCGCTGCGCTGTCACATAGACTGTACCGAGGGAGCGCTGCACTGTCAGATAGATTGTACGGAGGGATTGCTGCACTGTCAGATGGACTGTATCGATGGAGCATTGCGCTGTCAGATAGACTGCACCGAGGGAGCGCTGCACTGTCAGATAGACTGTACGGGGGATTGCTGCACTGTCAGATGGAATGTATCGATGGAGCGCTGCGCTGCCAGATAGACTGCACCGAGGGAGCGTTGCGCTGTCAGATAGACTGTCCTGAGGGATTGCTGCACTGTCAGATAGACTGCACCGAGGGACCGCTGCACTGTCAGATAAACTATACTGAGGGATTGCTGCACTGTCAGATAGACTGCACCGAGGAAGCGCTGCGCTGTCAGATAGACTGCACCGAGGGAGCGCTGCACTGTCAGATAGACTGCTCCGAGAGAGCGCTGCACTGTCAGATAGACAGCAATGAGGGAGCGCTGCGCTGTCAGATGGACAGTATCGAGGGAGCGCTGCACTGTCAGATAGACGGTACTGAAGTATCACTGCACTGTCAGATAGATAGTACCGAGGGAGCGCTGCACTGTCAGATAGACTGTACCGAGGGAGCGCTGCGCTGTCAGATAGACGGTATCGAGTAAATGCTGCACTGTCAGATAGACGGTACCAAGGGAACGCTGCACTGTCAGATAGGCTGCACTGAGGGAACACTGACCCATCAGTGGCTCAGTACCAGGGGAGAGCTGCACTGGTGGAGGGCCAGTACAGATGGATTGGTGTAATGTCATAGGATCAGTACTGAGGGAGTGGTGTACTGTCAGAGGATCAGAAAGGTGGGAATGCTGCACTGACAAAGTGTCAATTTGGAGGGATTGCTGCACTGTCAGAGGCACTCACAGCACTGTTGAATGGGCAGTTCAATGGGAGCGCAGCACTGTCAGAGGGTCAGTACTGCGGGAATGCAACACTGTCAGAGGATCAGTACTGAGGGATTGCTGCACTGTCAGATAGACTGCATCGATGGAGCGCTGCGCTGTCAGATGGACTGCATCGATGGAGCATTGCGCTGTCAGATAGACTGCACCGAGGGACCGCTGCGCTGTCAGATAGACTGTACTGAGGGATTGCTGCACTGTCAGATAGACTGTACCGAGGGAACGCTGCACTGTCAGATTGACTGTAGCGAAGGAGGGATGCACTGTCAGATTGACTGTAGCGAGGAACGCTGCTCTGTCAGATTGACTGTAGCGAGGGAGGGATGCACTGTCAGATTGACTGTAGCGAGGGAGCGCTGCACTGTCAGATTGACTATAGCGAGGCAGCGCAGCACTGTCAGAGAGACTGTGCCGAGGGTGTCCTGCACTGTCAGATAGACTGCACCAAGGGAGTGCTGCGCTGTCAGATAGACTGCACCCAGGATCGTCGCGCTGTCAGATAGACTGCACCCAGGGAGCGCTGCACTGTCAGATAGACTGCACCCAGGAATGTCGCGCTGTCAGATAGACTGCACCCAGGGAGTGCTGCGCTGTCAGATAGACTGCACCCAGGGAGTGCTGCGCTGTCAGATAGACTGCACCCAGGAACGCCGCGCTGTCAGATAGACTGCACCCAGGGAGCGCTGCGCTGTCAGATAGACTGCACCGAGGGAGCGCTGCGCTGTCAGATAGACTGTACTGAGGGATTGCTGCACTGTCAGTTAGACTGTACTGAGGGATTGCTGCACTGTCAGATAGACAGTACCGAGCAAGCGCTGTGCTGTCAGATAGACAGTACCGAGGGAGCGCTGCGCTGTCAGATAGACAGTACCGAAGGAGACCTGTGCTGTCAGATAGACGGTACCGAGCAAGCGCTGCGCTGTCAGATAGACGGTACCGAGGGTCCGCTGCGCTGTCAGATAGACAGCATAGAGGGAGCGCTGCGCTGTCAGATGGACAGTACCGAGGGAGCGCTGCGCTGTCAGATAGACAGTACCGAGAGAGCGCTGCGCTGTCAGATAGACGGTACCGAGGGAGCGCTGCGCTGTCAGATAGACAGTACCGAGGGAGCGCTGCGCTGTCAGATAGACAGTACCGAGAGAGCGCTGCGCTGTCAGATAGACGGTACCGAGGAAGCACTGCACTGTCAGATAGACGGTACCAACGTAGCACTGCACTGTAAGATAGACTGCACCGAGGGAGCGCTGCACTGTCATATAGACTGTAGCGAGGGAGCGCTGCGTCGTCAGATAGACTGTACCGAGAGAGCGCTGCACTGTAAGATAGACAGTACCGAGCAAGCGCTGTGCTGTCAGATAGACAGTACCGAGGGAGCGCTACGCTGTCAGATAGACAGTACCGAATGAGACCTGTGCTGTCAGATAGACGGTACCGAGTGAGCGCTGCGCTGACAGATAGACGGTACCGAGGGTCCGCTGCGCTGTCAGATAGACAGCATAGAGGGAGCGCTGCGCTGTCAGATGGACAGTACCGAGGCAGCGCTGCGCTGTCAGATAGACAGTACAGAGGGCGCGCTGCGCTGTCAGATAGACGGTACCGAGGGAGCGCTGCGCTGTATGATAGACAGTACCGAGGGAGCGCTACGCTGTCAGATAGACAGTACCGAGAGAGCGCTGCGCTGTCAGATAGACGGTACCGAGGAAGCACTGCACTGTCAGATAGACGGTACCAACGTAGCACTGCACTGTAAGATAGACAGTACCGAGGGAGCGCTGCACTGTCATATAGACTGTAGCGAGGGAGCGCTTCGCCGTCAGATAGACTGTACCGCGGGTGCGCTGCAGTGTCAGATAGATTGTACCGAGAGAGCGCTGCACTGTCAGATAGACAGTACTGAGGGATCGCTGCACTGTCAGATAGACTGTACCGAGAGAGCGCTGCACTGTCAGATAGACTGCATTGAGGGAAAACTGCTCCATCAGCGGCTCAGTACCAGGGGAGTGCTGCACTGGTGGAGGGCCAGTACAGATGGATTGCTGTAATGTCATAGGATCAGTACTGAGGGAGTGGTGTACTGTCAGAGGATCAGAAAGGAGGGAATGCTGCACTAACAATGTGTCAATTTGGAGGGAGTGCTGCACTGTCAGAGGATCGGTACTGAGGGTGTGCATCACTGTCCGAGGATCAGTACTGAGGGAACGCTGCACTGTCAGATTGACTGTAGCGAGGGAGCGCTGCACTGTCAGATTGACTGTAGCGAGGGAGCGCTGCACTGTCAGATTGACTGTAGCGAGGGAGCGCTGCACTGTCAGATTGACTGTAGCGAGGGAGCGCTGCACTGTCAGATTGACTGTAGCGAGGGAGCGCTGCACTGTCAGATTGACTGTAGCGAGGGAGCGCTGCACTGTCAGATAGACTGTGCCGAGGGTGTGCTGCACCATCAGATAGACTGCTCCGAAGCAGCGCTGCGCTGTCACATAGACTGCACGGAGGGAGCGCTGCGCTGTCAGACATACTGCACCCAGGAGCGCTGCGCTGTCAGATAGACTGCACCCAGGGAACGCTGCACTGTCAGATAGACTGCACCCAGTGAGTGCTCTGCTTTCAGATAGACTGTACCGAGGGGGCGGTGCGCAGTCAGATACACTGTACCGAGGGAGCGCTGAGCTGTCAGATAGACTGTACCGAGGGAGCGCTGCACTGTCAGACAGACTGTGCTGAGGGATTGCTGCACTGTCAGACGGACTGCACCGAGGGAGCGCTGCGCTGTCAGACGGACTGCACCGAGGGAGCGCTGCGCTGTCAGATAGACTGCACCGAGGGAGCGCTGCGCTGTCAGATAGACTGTACCGACGGAACGCTGCGCTGTCAGATAGATTGTACGGGGGGATTGCTGCACTGTCAGATGGACTGTATCGATGGAGCGCTGCGCCGCCAGATAGACTGCACAGAGGGAGCGTTGCGCTGTCAGATAGACTGTACTGAGGGATTGCTGCACTGTCAGATAGACTGCACCGAGGGACCGTTGCACTGTCAGATAGACTGCACTGATGGATTGCTGCGCTGTCAGATAGACGGTACCGAGGGAGCGCTGCACTGTCAGATAGACGGTACCGACGTAGCACTGCACTGTAAGATAGACGGTACCGAGGGAGCGCTGCGCTGTCAGATAGACAGTACCGAGGGAGCGCTGCGCTGTCAGATAGATTGTACCGAGAGAGCGCTGCACTGTCAGATAGACAGTACTGAGGGAACGCTGCACTGTCAGATAGACTGTACCGAGAGAGCGCTGCACTGTCAGATAGACTGCATTGAGGGAACACTGCTCCATCAGTGGCTCAGTACCAGGGGAGTGCTGCACTGGTGGAGGGCCAGTACAGATGGATTGCTGTAATGTCATAGGATCAGTACTGAGGGAGTGGTGTACTGTCAGAGGATCAGAAAGGAGGGAATGCTGCACTAACAATGTGTCAATTTGGAGGGAGTGCTGCACTGTCAGAGGATTGGTACTGAGGGAGTGCATCACTGTCCGAGGATCAGTACTGAGAGAACACTGCACTGTCAGATTGACTGTAGCGAGGGAGCGCTGCACTGTCGAATTGATTGTAGCAAGGGAGCGCTGCACTGTCAGATTGACTGTAGCGAGGGAGCGCTGCACTGTCAGATTGACTGTAGCGAGGGAGCGCTGCACTGTCAGATTGACTGTAGCGAGGGAGCGCTGCACTGTCAGATAGACTGTGCCGAGGGTGTGCTGCACCATCAGATAGACTGCTCCGAGGCAGCGCTGCGCTGTCACATAGAATGCACGGAGGGAGCGCTGCGCTGTCAGATATACTGCACCCAGGAGCGCTGCACTGTCAGATAGACTGCACCCAGGGAACGCTGCGCTGTCAGATAGACTGCACCCAGGGAGTGCTCCGCTTTCAGATAGACTGGACCGAGGGGGCGGTGCGCAGTCAGATACACTGTACCGAGGGAGCGCTGAGCTGTCAGATAGTGCAGCGCTCCCTCGGTACAGTCTATCTGACAGCGCAATGCTCCATCGATACAGTCCATCTGACAGTGCAGCAATCCCCCCGTACATTCTATCTGACAGTGCAGCGCTCCCTCGGTACAGTCTGTCAGATAGAATGTACGGGGGGATTGCTGCACTGTTAGATGGACTGTATCGATGGAGCATTGCGCTGTCAGATAGACTGCACCGAGGGAGCGCTGCGCTGTCAGATAGACTGCACCGAGGGAGCGCTGCGCTGTCAGATAGACTGCACCGAGGGAGCGCTGCGCTGTCAGATAGACTGCACCGAGGGAGCGCTGCGCTGTCAGATAGACTGTACCGACGGAGCGCTGCGCTGTCAGATAGATTGTACGGGGGGATTGCTGCACTGTCAGATGGACTGTATCGATGGAGCGCTGCGCCGCCAGATAGACTGCACCGAGGGAACGTTGCGGTCTCATATAGACTGTACTGAGGGATTGCTGCACTGTCAGATAGACAGTACCGAGGGAGCGCTGCGCTGTCAGATAGACTGCACCGAGGGAGCGCTGCGCTGTCAGATAGACTGCACCGAGGGAGCGCTGCGCTGTCAGATAGACTGCACCGAGGGAGCGCTGCGCTGTCAGATAGACTGTACCGACGGAGCGCTGCGCTGTCAGATAGATTGTACGGGGGGATTGCTGCACTGTCAGATGGACTGTATCGATGGAGCGCTGCGCCGCCAGATAGACTGCACCGAGGGAACGTTGCGGTCTCATATAGACTGTACTGAGGGATTGCTGCACTGTCAGATAGACAGTACCGAGGGAGCGCTGCGCTGTCAGATAGACAGTACCGAGAGAGCGCTGCGCTGTCAGATAGACGGTACCGAGGAAGCACTGCACTGTCAGATAGACGGTACCAACGTAGCACTGCACTGTAAGATAGACAGTACCGAGGGAGCGCTACGCTGTCAGATAGACAGTACCGAGCGAGCGCTGCGCTGTCCGATAGACATTACCGAGGGAGCGCTGCGCTGTCAGATAAACAGTACCAAGGGAACGCTGTCAGATAGACGGTACTGAGGGATTGCTGCACTGTCAGATGGAGAGTACCGAGGTAGCACTGCACTGTAAGATAGACTGTACCGAGGGAGCGCTGCACTGACAGATAGACTGTACCGAGGGAGCGCTGCACTGACAGATAGACTGTACCGAGGGAGCGCTGCACTGACAGGTAGACTGTACCGAGGGAGCGCTGAACTGTCATATAGACTGTACCGAGGGAACACTGCCCCATTAGTGGCTCAGTACCAGGAGAGTGCTGCTCTGGTGGAGGGCCAGTACAGATGGATTGCTGTAATGTCATAGGATCAGTACTGATGGAGTGGTGTACTGTCAGAGGATCAGAAAGGACGGAATGCTGCACTGACAAAGTGTCAATTTGGAGCGAGTGCTGCACTGTCAGATGATCATTACTGAGGGAGTGCTGCACTGTCGGAGGATCAGTACTGAGGGAGTGCTGCACTGTCAGATAGACTGTAGCGAGGGAGGACTGCACTGTCAGATTGACTGTAGCGAGGGAGCGCTGCACTGTCAGATTGACGGTAGCGAGGGAGCGCTGCACTGTCAGATTGACTGTAGCGAGGGAGCACTGCACTGTCAGATAGACTGTGCCGAGGGTGTGCTGCACCATCAGAGGGACTGCTCCGAGGCAGCGCTGCGCTGTCAGATAGACTGCACCGAGGGAGCGCTGCGCTGTCAGATAGACTGCACCCAGGAACGCCGCGCTGTCAGATAGACAGTACCGAGGGAGCGCTGCGCTGTCAGATAGACAGTACCGAGAGAGCGCTGCGCTGTCAGATAGACGGTACCGAGGAAGTACTGCACTGTCAGATAGACGGTACCGAGAGAGCGCTGCATTGGCAGATAGACTGCATTGAGGGAACACTGCTCCATCAGCGGCTCAGTACCAGGAGAGTGCTGCACTGGTGGAGGGCCAGTACAGATGGATTGCTGTAATGTCATAGGATCAGTACTGAGGGACTGGTGTACTGTCAGAGGATCAGAAAGGAGGGAATGCTGCACTAACAATGTGTCAATTTGGAGGGAGTGCTGCACTGTCAGAGGATTGGTACTGAGGGAGTGCATCACTGTCCGAGGATCAGTACTGAGAGAACACTGCACTGTCAGATTGACTGTAGCGAGGGAGCGCTGCACTGTCGAATTGATTGTAGCAAGGGAGCGCTGCACTGTCAGATTGACTGTAGCGAGGGAGCGCTGCACTGTCAGATTGACTGTAGCGAGGGAGCGCTGCACTGTCAGATTGACTGTAGCGAGGGAGCGCTGCACTGTCAGATAGACTGTGCCGAGGGTGTGCTGCACCATCAGATAGACTGCTCCGAGGCAGCGCTGCGCTGTCACATAGAATGCACGGAGGGAGCGCTGCGCTGTCAGATATACTGCACCCAGGAGCGCTGCACTGTCAGATAGACTGCACCCAGGGAACGCTGCGCTGTCAGATAGACTGCACCCAGGGAGTGCTCCGCTTTCAGATAGACTGGACCGAGGGGGCGGTGCGCAGTCAGATACACTGTACCGAGGGAGCGCTGAGCTGTCAGATAGTGCAGCGCTCCCTCGGTACAGTCTATCTGACAGCGCAATGCTCCATCGATACAGTCCATCTGACAGTGCAGCAATCCCCCCGTACATTCTATCTGACAGTGCAGCGCTCCCTCGGTACAGTCTGTCAGATAGAATGTACGGGGGGATTGCTGCACTGTCAGATGGACTGTATCGATGGAGCATTGCGCTGTCAGATAGACTGCACCGAGGGAGCGCTGCGCTGTCAGATAGACTGCACCGAGGGAGCGCTGCGCTGTCAGATAGACTGCACCGAGGGAGCGCTGCGCTGTCAGATAGACTGCACCGAGGGAGCGCTGCTCTGTCAGATAGACTGCACCGAGGGAGCGCTGCGCTGTCAGATAGACTGCACCGAGGGAGCGCTGCGCTGTCAGATAGACTGTACCGAAGGAGCGCTGCACTGTCAGATAGACGGTACGGGGGGATTGCTGCACTGTCAGATGGACTGTATCGATGGAGCGCTGCGCCGCCAGATAGACTGCACCGAGGGAACGTTGCGGTCTCATATAGACTGTACTGAGGGATTGCTGCACTGTCAGATAGACAGTACCGAGGGAGCGCTGCGCTGTCAGATAGACTGCACCGAGGGAGCGCTGCGCTGTCAGATAGACTGCACCGAGGGAGCGCTGCGCTGTCAGATAGACTGCACCGAGGGAGCGCTGCGCTGTCAGATAGACTGTACCGACGGAGCGCTGCGCTGTCAGATAGATTGTACGGGGGGATTGCTGCACTGTCAGATGGACTGTATCGATGGAGCGCTGCGCCGCCAGATAGACTGCACCGAGGGAACGTTGCGGTCTCATATAGACTGTACTGAGGGATTGCTGCACTGTCAGATAGACAGTACCGAGGGAGCGCTGCGCTGTCAGATAGACAGTACCGAGAGAGCGCTGCGCTGTCAGATAGACGGTACCGAGGAAGCACTGCACTGTCAGATAGACGGTACCAACGTAGCACTGCACTGTAAGATAGACAGTACCGAGGGAGCGCTACGCTGTCAGATAGACAGTACCGAGCGAGCGCTGCGCTGTCCGATAGACATTACCGAGGGAGCGCTGCGCTGTCAGATAAACAGTACCAAGGGAACGCTGTCAGATAGACGGTACTGAGGGATTGCTGCACTGTCAGATGGAGAGTACCGAGGTAGCACTGCACTGTAAGATAGACTGTACCGAGGGAGCGCTGCACTGACAGATAGACTGTACCGAGGGAGCGCTGCACTGACAGATAGACTGTACCGAGGGAGCGCTGCACTGACAGGTAGACTGTACCGAGGGAGCGCTGAACTGTCATATAGACTGTACCGAGGGAACACTGCCCCATTAGTGGCTCAGTACCAGGAGAGTGCTGCTCTGGTGGAGGGCCAGTACAGATGGATTGCTGTAATGTCATAGGATCAGTACTGATGGAGTGGTGTACTGTCAGAGGATCAGAAAGGACGGAATGCTGCACTGACAAAGTGTCAATTTGGAGCGAGTGCTGCACTGTCAGATGATCATTACTGAGGGAGTGCTGCACTGTCGGAGGATCAGTACTGAGGGAGTGCTGCACTGTCAGATAGACTGTAGCGAGGGAGGACTGCACTGTCAGATTGACTGTAGCGAGGGAGCGCTGCACTGTCAGATTGACGGTAGCGAGGGAGCGCTGCACTGTCAGATTGACTGTAGCGAGGGAGCACTGCACTGTCAGATAGACTGTGCCGAGGGTGTGCTGCACCATCAGAGGGACTGCTCCGAGGCAGCGCTGCGCTGTCAGATAGACTGCACCGAGGGAGCGCTGCGCTGTCAGATAGACTGCACCCAGGAACGCCGCGCTGTCAGATAGACAGTACCGAGGGAGCGCTGCCCTGTCAGATAGACAGTACCGAGAGAGCGCTGCGCTGTCAGATAGACGGTACCGAGGAAGTACTGCACTGTCAGATAGACGGTACCGAGAGAGCGCTGCATTGGCAGATAGACTGCATTGAGGGAACACTGCTCCATCAGCGGCTCAGTACCAGGAGAGTGCTGCACTGGTGGAGGGCCAGTACAGATGGATTGCTGTAATGTCATAGGATCAGTACTGAGGGACTGGTGTACTGTCAGAGGATCAGAAAGGAGGGAATGCTGCACTAACAATGTGTCAATTTGGAGGGAGTGCTGCACTGTCAGAGGATTGGTACTGAGGGAGTGCATCACTGTCCGAGGATCAGTACTGAGAGAACACTGCACTGTCAGATTGACTGTAGCGAGGGAGCGCTGCACTGTCAGATTGACTGTAGCGAGGGAGCGCTGCACTGTCAGATTGACTGTAGCGAGGGAGCGCTGCACTGTCAGATTGACAGTAGCGAGGGAGCGCTGCACTGTCAGATTGACTGTAGCGAGGGAGCGCTGCACTGTCAGAATGACTGTAGCGAGGGAGCGCTGCACTGTCAGATTGATGGTAGCGAGGGAGCGCCGCACTGTCAGATAGACTGCACCGAGGGGACGCTGCGCTGTCAGATAGACTGTATCGATGGATCGCTGCACTGTCAGATAGACTGTACCTGGGGATTGCTGCACTGTCAGATGGACTGTATCGATGGAGCGCTGCACTGTCAGATAGACTGCACTGATGGAACACTGCCACATCAGTGGCTCATTACCAGGCGAGAGCTGCACTGGTGAAGAGCCAGTAAATATGGATTGCTGTACTGTCATAGGAACAGTTCTGAGGGAGTGGTGTACTGTCAGAGGATCAGATAGGAGGGAATGTTGCACTGACAAAGTGTCAATTTGGATTGAGTACTGCGCTGTCAGAGGGGATCACAGTAATGTTGAATGCGGAGTTCAAATGGAGCGCTGCATTGTCAGAGGGTCAGTACTGAGGGAGTGCATTACTGTTGGAGGGTCAGTACTGGGGGAGTGCTGCTCTGTTCGAGGATACGTACAGAAGCAGCGCTGCTCTGTCTGAGGATCAGTACTGAGGGAGTGCAGCACCGTCAGACGATCAGTACTGAGGGAGTGCTGCACTGTTCGAGGGTCAGTGCTGAGGGAGTGCTGTTCTGTTCGATGATACGTATAGAAGCTGCGCTGCTCTGTCTGAGGATCAGTACTGAGGGAGTGCAGCACTGTCAGAGGATCAGTTCTGAGCGAGTGCTGCACTGTGAGAGGATCAGTACTGAGGGAGTGCTGCACTGTCAGAAGATCAGTACTGAGGGAGTGCTGCACTGTCAGAAGATCAGTACTGAGGGAGTGCAGCACCGTCAGACGATCAGTACTGAGGGAGTGCTGCACTTTTCGAGGGTCAGTGCTGAGGGAGTGCTGTTCTGTTCGAGGATACGTATAGAAGCTGCGCTGCTCTGTCTGAGGATCAGTACTGAGGGAGTGCAGCACCGTCAGACGATCAGTTCTGAGCGAGTGCTGCACTGTGAGAGGATCAGTACTGAGGGAGTGCTGCACTGTCAGAAGATCAGTACTGAGGGAGTGCTCCACTGTCAGAGGATCAGTACTGAGGGAGTGCTGCACTGTCAGAGGATCAGTACTGAGGGAGTGCTGCACTGTCAGAGGATCAGTACTGAGGGAGTGCTGCACTGTCAGAGGATCAGTACTGAGGGAGTGCTGCACTGTCAGAGGATCAGTACTGAGGTAGTGCTGCACTGTCAGAGGATCAGTACTGAGGTAGTGCTGCTCTGTCAGAGGATCAGTACTGAGGGAGTGCTGCACTGTCAGAGGATCAGTACTGAGGGAGTGCTGCACTGTCAGAGGATCAGTACTGAGGGTGTGCTGCACTGTCAGAGGATCAGTACTGAGGGAATGCTGCACTGTCAAGAGTTCAGTACTGATGGAGTGCTGCACTGTCAGGAGTTCGGTCGTGAGGGAGTGCTGCACTGGTGGAGGACCAGTGCAGAGGGATCACAGTACTGTTATGGCATCAGTACTGAGGGAGTGCTGCACTGTCTGAGGATCAGTACTGAGGGATTCCTCCACTATCAGAGGATCAGTACTGAGGGAGTGCTGCACTGTAACAAGGTGTGTAATAAGGGAGCACTACACAGCTGGAAGGTCAGTGCTGAGGGAGCGCTGCACTGTCAGATAGACTGCACCCAGGAAGCGCCACGCTGTCAGATAGACTGAACCCAGGGAGCGCTGCGCTGTCAGATAGATTGAATTCAGGGAGCGCTGCGAGATAGACTGTACCGCGGGAGACCTGTGCTGTCAGATAGACTGTGCCGATGGAGCGCTGTGCTCTCAGATAGGCTGTACCGAGGGAGCGCCGCACTGTCAGATAGACTGTACCGAGGGAGCGCTGCACTGTCACATAGACTGCACTGAGGGAACACTGCCCAATCAGTGGCTCAGTACCAGGGGAGAGCTGCACTGGTGGAGGGCCAGTACAGATGGATTGGTGTAATGTCACAGGATCAGTACTGAGGGAGTGGTGTACTGTCAGAGGATCAGAAAGGAGGGAATGCTGCACTAACAATGTGTCAATTTGGAGGGAGTGCTGCACTGTCAGAGGATTGGTACTGAGGGAGTGCATCACTGTCCGAGGATCAGTACTGAGAGAGTGCTGGACTGTCAGAGGATCAGTACTGAGGGAGTGTTGGACTGTCAGAGGATCAGTACCGAGGGAGTGCTGCACTGTCAGAGGATCAGTACCGAGGGAGTGCTGCACTGTCAGAGGATCAGTACCAAGGGAGTGCTGCACTGTCAGAGGATCAGTATTGAGGGAGGGCTGCACTGTCAGAGGATCAGTACTGAGGCAGTGCTGCACTGTCAAAGGATCAGTACTGAGGGAGTGCTGCACTCTCAGAGGATCAGTACTGAGGCAGTGCTGCACTGTCAGAGGATCAGTACTGAGGCAGTGCTGCACTGTCAAAGGATCAGTACTGAGGGAGTGCTGCAGTGTCAAAGGATCAGTACTGAGTGAGTGCTGCACTGTCAGAGGATGAGTACTGAGGGAGTGCTGCACTGTCAGAGGATCAGTACTGAGGGATTTCTGCACTGTCAGAGGATTAGTACTGAGGGAGTGCTGCACTGTCAGAGGGTCAGTACTCAGGGAGTGCTGCACTGTCAGAGGGTCAGTACTGAGGGAGTGCTGCACTGTCAGAGGATCAGTACTGAGAGAGTGCAGCACTGTCAGACGGTGAGTACTGAGGTAGCGCTGCACCGTCAGTGGTCGTTATTGAGGGAGTGCTGCACTGTCAGAGGGTCAGTACTCAGGGAGTGCTGCACTGTCAGAGGGTCAGTACTGAGGGAGTCCTGCACTGTCAGTGGATTAGTAATGCAGGAGTGCTGCACTGTCAGAGGATCAGTACTGAGAGAGTGCAGCACTGTCAGACGGTGAGTACTGAGGTAGCGCTGCACCGTCAGTGGTCGTTATTGAGGGAGTGCTGCACTGTCAGGAGTTCAGTATTGCGGGAGTGCTGAACTGGTGGAGGACCAGTACAGATAGATTGCTGTACTGTCATGGCATCAGTACTGAGGGAGTGGTGTACTGTCAGAGGATCAGTTAGAAAGGAATGCTGGACCCACAAATTGTGAGTACAGAGGGAGTGCTGCACTGTGAGACAGACAGCACCAAGGGACCGTTGCGCTGTCAGATAGACTGCACCCAGGGAGCGCTGCGCTGTCAGATAGACTGCACCGAGGGAGTGCTGCGCTGTCAGATAGACTGCACCGAGGCAGAGCTGCGCTGTGAGATAGACTGCACCCAGGGAGCGCCGCACTGTCAGATAGACTGCACCGAGGCAGCGCTGCGCTGTCAGATAGACTGCACCCAGGGAGCGCTGCGCTGTCAGATAGACTGCACCCAGGGAGCGCTGCGCTGTCAGATAGACTGCACCCAGGGAGCGCTGCGCTCTCAGATAGACTACACCCAGGGAGCGCTGCGCTGTCAGATAGACTGCACCAAGCGAGCGCTGCGCTGTCAGATAGACTGCACCCAGGGAGCGTTGCGCTGTCAGACAGACTGCACCGAGGGAGCGCTGTGCTGTCAGATAGACTGTACTTAGGGATTGCTGCACTGTCAGATTGACTGCACCGAGGGAGCGCTGCGCTGTCAGATAGACCGCACCCAATGAGCGCTGAGCTGTCAGATAGACTGCACCGAGGGAGCGCTGCACTGTCAGATATACTGCCCTGAGGGAACACTGCCCAATCAGCGGCTCAGGACCAGGGGAGTTCTGCACTGGTGGAGGGCCAGTACAGATGGATTGCTGTAATGTCATAGGATTAGTACTGAGGGAGTGGTGTACTCTCAGAGGATCAGAAAGGAGGGAATGCTGCACTGACAAAGTGTCAATTTGGAGGGAGTGCTGCACTGTCCGAGGATCAGTACTGAGGGATTGCCGCACTGTCAGAGGATCAGTACTGAGGGTTTGCTGCACTGTAACAAGGTGTGTCATGAGGGAGCACAGCACTGCTGGAGGGTCAGTGCTGAGGGAACGCTGCACTGTCAGATGGTGAGTACTGAGGTAGCGCTGCACCGTCAGGGGTCGGTATTGAGGGAGTGCTGCACTGTCAGGGGTTCAGTATTGCGGGAGTGCTGCACTGTTGGAGGACCAGTACAGATAGATTGCTGTACTGTCATGGCATCAGTACTGAGGGAGTAGTGCACTGTCAGAGGATCAGTTAGAAAGGAATGCTGCACCCACAAATTGTGAGTACAGAGGGAGTGCTGCACTGTGAGATAGACAGCATCAAGGGAGCGCTGCGCTGTCAGATAGACTGTACTGAGGGATTGCTGCGCTGTCAGATAGACTGTACTGAGGGATTGCTGCGCTGTCAGATAGACTGCACCGAGGGAGCGCTGCGCTGTCAGATAGACAGCACCGAGGCAGAGCTGCGCTGTCAGATAGACTGCACCCAGGGAGCACTGCGCTGTCAGATAGACTACACCCAGGGAGCGCTGCGCTGTCAGATAGACTGCACGCAGGGAGCGTTGCGCTGTCAGACAGACTGCACCGAGGGAGCGCTGTGCTGTCAGATAGACTGTACTTAGGGATTGCTGCACTGTCAGATTGACTGCACCGAGGGAGCGCTGCGCTGTCAGATAGACCGCACCCAGGGAGCGCTGCGCTGTCATATAGACTGCACCGAGGGAGCGCTGCACTGTCAGATATACTGCCCTGAGGGAACACTGCCCAATCAGCGGCTCAGTACCAGGGGAGTTCTGCACTGGTGGAGGGCCAGTACAGATGGATTGCTGTAATGTCATAGGATTAGTACTGAGGGAGTGGTGTACTCTCAGAGGATCAGAAAGGAGGGAATGCTGCACTGACAAAGTGTCAATTTGGAGGGAGTGCTGCACTGTCCGAGGATCAGTACTGAGGGATTGCTGCACTGTCAGAGGATCAGTGCTGAGGGTTTGCTGCACTGTAACAAGGTGTGTCATGAGGGAGCACTGCACTGCTGGAGGGTCAGTGCTGAGGGAACGCTGCACTGTCAGATGGTGAGTACTGAGGTAGCGCTGCACCGTCAGGGGTCGGTATTGAGGGAGTGCTGCACTGTCAGGGGTTCAGTATTGCGGGAGTGCTGCACTGTTGGAGGACCAGTACAGATAGATTGCTGTACTGTCATGGCATCAGTACTGAGGGAGTAGTGCACTGTCAGAGGATCAGTTAGAAAGGAATGCTGGACCCACAAATTGTGAGTACCGAGGAAGTGCTGCACTGTGAGATAGACAGCATCATGGGAGCGCTGCGCTGTCAGATAGACTGTACTGAGGGATTGCTGCGCTGTCAGATAGACTGCACCCTGGGAGCGCAGCGCTGTCAGATAGACTGTACTGAGGGAACAGTGCGCTGTCAGATAGACTACACAATGGAGCGTCGCGCTGTCGGATAGACTGCACCGAGCTAGCGCTGCGCTGTCAGATAGACTGCGCCGATAGAGCGCTGCGCTGTCAGATCGACTGCACCGAGGGAGCACTGCGCTGTCAGATACACTGCACCGAGGCAGAGCTGCGCTGTCAGATAGACTGCACCGAGGCAGCGCAGTGCTGTCAGATAGACTGTACGTGGGGATTGCTGCACTGTCAGACGGACTGTATCGATGGAGCGCTGCACTGTCAGATAGACTGCACCAAGGGGGCGCTGCGCTTTCAGATAGACTGTACTGAGGGATTGCTGCACTGTCAGAATGGCTGCACCGAGGGTGCACTGCGCTGTCAGATAGACTGTACTGAGGGATTGCTGCACTGTCAGATGGACTGTATCGATGAAGCGCTGCGCTGTCAGATAGACTGTACCGAGGGAGCGCTGCGCTGTCAGATAGACTATACCGAGGGAGCGCTGCGCTGTCAGATAAACTGTACTGAGCGATTGCTGCACTGTCACATAGACTGTACGTGGGGATTGCTGCACTGTCAGATAGACTGTATCGATGGAGCGCGGCACTGTCAGATAGACTGCACCGAGGGGACGCTGCACTGTCAGATAGACTGTATCGATGGATCGCTGCACTGTCAGATAGACTGTACCTGGGGATTGCTGCACTGTCAGATGGACTGTATCGATGGAGCGCTGCACTGTCAGATAGACTGCACTGATGGAACACTGCCACATCAGTGGCTCATTACCAGGCGAGAGCTGCACTGGTGGAGAGCCAGTACATATGGAGTGCTGTACTGTCATAGGAACAGTATTCGGGGAGTGGTGTACTGTCAGAGGATCAGATAGGAGGGAATGTTGCACTGACAAAGTGTCAATTTGGATTGAGTACTGCACTGTCAGAGGGGATCACAGTACTGTTGAAGGCGGAGTTCAAATGGAGCGCTGCACTGTCAGAGGGTCAGTACTGAGGGAGTGCATTACTGTTGGAGGGTCAGTACTGGGGGAGTGCTGCTCTGTTCGAGGATACGTACAGAAGCTGCGCTGCTCTGTCTGAGGATCAGTACGGAGGTAGTGCAGCACCGTCAGAAGATCAGTACTGAGGGAGTGCTGCACTGTCAGAGGATCAGTACTGAGGGAGTGCTGCACAGACAGAGAATCAGTACTGAGGGAGTGCTGCACTGTTCGAGGGTCAGTGCTGAGGGAGTGCTGTTCTGTTCCAGGATACGTATAGAAGCTGCGCTGCTCTGTCTGAGGATCAGTACTGAGGGAGTGCAGCACCGTTAGAGGATCAGTTCTGAGCGAGTGCTGCACTCTCAGAGGATCAGTACTGAGGGAGTGCTGCACTCTCAGAGGATTAGTACTGAGAGAGTGCTGCACTGTCAGAGGATCAGTACTGAGGGAGTGCTGCACTGTCAAGAGTTCGGTATTGATGGAGTGCTGCACTGTCAGGAGTTAGGTCGTGAGGGAGTGCTGCACTGGTGGAGGACCAGTGCAGATGGTTCACAGTACTGTTATGGCATCAGTACTGAGGGAGTGCTGCACTGTCTGAGGATCAGTACTGAGGGAGTGCAGCACTGTCCGAGGATCAGTACTGAGGGATTGCTGCACTGTCAGAGGATCAGTGTTGAGGGTTTGCTGCACTGTCAGAGGATCAGTACTGAGGGAGTGCTGCACTGTCAGAGGATCAGTACTGAGGGAGTGCTGCACTGTCAGAGGATCAGTACTGAGGGAGTGCTCCACTGTCAGAGGATCAGTACTGAGGGAGTGCTCCACTGTCAGAGGATCAGTACTGAGGGAGTGCTGCACTGTCAGAGGGTCAGTACTGAGGGAATGTTGCACTGTTGGATGGTCAGTACTGACGGAGTGCTGCACTGCCAGAGGATCAGTACTGAGGGAGTGCTGCACTGTCAGAGGGTCAGTACTGAGGGAATGTTGCACTGTTGGATGGTCAGTACTGACGGAGTGCTGCACTGTCAGAGGATCAGTACTGAGGGAGTGCTGCACTGTCAGAGGATCAGCACTGAGGGAGTGCTGCACTGTCAGAGGATCAGTACTGAGGGAGTGCTGCACTGTCAAGAGTTCGGTATTGATGGAGTGCTGCACTGTCAGGAGTTAGGTCGTGAGGGAGTGCTGCACTGGTAGAGGACCAGTGCAGATGGATCACAGTACTGTTATGGCATCAGTACTGAGGGAGTGCTGCACTGTCTGAGGATCAGTACTGAGGGAGTGCAGCACTGTCTGAGGATCAGTGCTGAGGGATTGCTGCACTGTCAGAGGATCAGTGTTGAGGGTTTGCTGCACTGTAACAAGGTGTGTAATGAGGGAGTACTGCACTGCTGGAGGGTCCGTGCTGATGGATTGCTGCACTGTCAGATGGTGAGTACTGAGGTAGCGCTGCACCGTCAGGTGTCGGTATTGAGGGAGTGCTGCACTGTCAGGGGTTCAGTATTGCGGGAGTGCTGCACTGGTGGAGGACCAGTACAGATAGATTGCTGTACTGTCATGGCATCAGTACTGAGGGAGTAGTGCACTGTCAGAGGATCAGTTAGAAAGGAATGCTGGACCAACAAATTGTGAGTACCAAGGGAGTGCTGCACTGTGAGATAGACAGCATCATGGGAGCGCTGCGCTGTCAGATAGACTGCACCCAGGGAGCGCTGTCAGATAGACTGCAACCAGGGAGCGATGCGCTGTCAGATAGACTGCACCACGAGAGCGCTGCGCTGTCAGATAGACTGCACCATAGGAGCGCTGCGCTGTCAGATAGACTGTACCGAGGGAGCGGTGCGCTGTCAGATAGACTGCGCCGATGGAGCGCTGTGCTGTCAGATTGAGTGCACCGAGGGAGCACTGCGCTGTCAGATAGACTGTACTGAGGGATTGCTGCGCTGTCAGATAGACTGTACCGAGGGAGCACTGCGCTGTCAGATAGACTGTACCGAGGGAGCACTGCGCTGTCAGATAGACTGTACTGAGGGATTGCTGCGCTGTCAGATAAACTGCACCCAGGGAACGCTGCGCTGTCAGATAGACTGTACTGAGGGATTGCTGCGCTGTCAGATAGACTGCACGGAGGGAGCGCTGCGCTGTCAGATAGACTGCACCGAGGGAGCGGTGCGCTGTCAGATAGACTACATGATGGAGCGTCGCGCTGTCAGATAGACTGCACCGAGCTAGCGCTGCGATGTTAGATAGACTGCTCCGATAGAGCGCTGCACTGTCAGATCGACTGCACCGAGGGAGCGCTGCGCTGTCAGATCGACCGCACCAAGGCAGAGCTTCACTGTCAGATAAACTGCACAGAGGCAGCGCAGCGCTGTCAGATAGACTGCATCAAGGGAGCGCTGCGCTGTCAGATAGACGGTACCAAGGGAGCGCTGTGCTGTCAGATACACTGTAGCGAGGGAGCGCTGCGCTGTCAGATAGACTGTGCCGATGGAGCGCTGCGCTGTCAGATAGGCTGTGCGGAGGGATTGCTGCAGTGTCAGATAGACCGTACCGAGGAAGCACTGCCACATCAGTGGCTCAGTACCAGGGGAGTGCTGGGGACGGCCTGTACAGATGGAGTGCTGTACTGTCATAGGATCAGTACTGAGGGAGTGGTGTACTGTCAGGGGATCAGAAAGGAGGGAATGCTGAACTGACAAAGTGTCAATTTGGATTGAGTACTGCACTGTCAGAGGGGATCACAGCACTGTTGAATGGGCAGTTCAAATGGAGCGCTGCACTGTCAGAGGGTCAGTACTGAGGGAGTGCAGTACTGTTGGAGGGACAGTACTGGGGGAGTGCTTAATTGTTCGAGGGTCAGTGCGAAGGGAGTGCTGCTCTGTTGGAGGATACGTACAGAAGCTGCGCTGCTCTGTCTGAGGATCAGTACTGAGGTAGCGCTGCACTGTCAGAGGATCAGTACTGAGGGAGTGCTGCACTGTCAGAGGATCAGTACTGAGGGAGTGCTGCACTGTCAGAGGATCAGTACTGAGGTCGCGCTGCACTGTCAGAGGATCAGTCCTGAGGGAGTGGTGTACTGTCAGGGGATCAGATAGGAACGAATGTTGCACTGACAAATTGTCAATTTGGATTGAGTACTGCACTGTCAGAGGGGATCACAGTACTGTTGAATTGGCAGTTCAAATGGAGCGCTGTACTGTCAGAGGGTCAGTACTGAGGGAGTGCAGTACTGTTGGAGGGTCAGTACTGGGGCACTGCAGCACTGTTGGAGGGACAGTACTGAGGGAGTGCTTTATTGTTCGAGGGTCAGGGCTGAGGGAATGTTGCACTGTTGGATGGTCAGTACTGACGGAGTGCTGCACTGCCAGAGGATCTGTACTGAGGGAGTGCTGCACTGTCAGAGGGTCAGTACTGAGGGAATGTTGCACTGTTGGATGGTCAGTACTGACGGAGTGCTGCACTGTCAGAGGAACAGTACTGAGGGAGTGCTGCACTCTCAGAGGATCAGTACTGAGGGAGTGCTGCACTCTCAGAGGATCAGTACTGAGGGAGTGCTGCACTGTCAAGAGTTCGGTATTGATGGAGTGCTGCACTGTCAGGAGTTAGGTCGTGAGGGACTGCTGCACTGGTAGAGGACCAGTGCAGATGGATCACAGTACTGTTATGGCATCAGTACTGAGGGAGTGCTGCACTGTCTGAGGATCAGTACTGAGGGAGTGCAGCACTGTCCGAGGATCAGTACTGAGGGATTGCTGCACAGTCAGAGGATCAGTGTTGAGGGTTTGCTGCACTGTAACAAGGTGTGTCATGAGGGAGTACTGCACTGCTGGAGGGTCCGTGCTGATGGAGTGCTGCACTGTCAGATGGTGAGTACTGAGGTAGCGCTGCACCGTCAGGTGTCGGTATTGAGGGAGTGCTGCACTGTCAGGGGTTCAGTATTGCGGGAGTGCTGCACTGGTGGAGGACCAGTACAGATAGATTGCTGTACTGTCATGGCATCAGTACTGAGGGAGTAGTGCACTGTCAGAGGATCAGTTAGAAAGGAATGCTGGACCAACAAATTGTGAGTACCAAGGGAATGCTGCACTGTGAGATAGACAGCATCATGGGAGCGCTGCGCTGTCAGATAGACTGCACCCAGGGAGCGCTGTCAGATAGACTGCAACCAGGGAGCGCTGCGCTGTCAGATAGACTGCACCACGAGAGCGCTGCGCTGTCAGATAGACTGTACCGAGGGAGCACTGCGCTGTCAGATAGACTGTACCGAGGGAGCGGTGTGCTGTCAGATAGACTGCGCCGATGGAGCGCTGTGCTGTCAGATCGAGTGCACCGAGGGAGCACTGCGCTGTCAGATAGACTGTACTGAGGGATTGCTGCGCTGTCAGATAAAATGCACCCAGGGAACGTTGCGCTGTCAGATAGACTGTACCGAGGGAGCGCTGTGCTGTCAGATAGACTGCGCCGATGGAGCTCTGCGCTGTCAGATCGAGTGCACCGAGGGAGCGCTGCGCTGTCAGATAGACTGTACTGAAGAATTGCTGCGCTGTCAGATAGACTGCACCGAGGGAGCGCTGCGCTGTCAGATAGACTGCACCGAGGGAGCGCTGCGCTGTCAGATAGACTGCACCGAGCTAGCGCTGCGCTGTTAGATAGACTGCGCCGATAGAGCGCTGCACTGTCAAATCGACTACACCGAGGGAGCGCTGCGCTGTCAGATCGACCGCACCGAGGGAGCACTGCGCTGTCAGATCGACCGCACCGAGGCAGAGCTTCACTGTCAGATAAACTACACAGAGGCAGCGCAGCGCTGTCAGATAGACTGCACCGAGGGAGCGCTGCGCTGTCAGATAGACGGTACCAAGGGAGCGCTGTGCTGTCAGATACACTGTAGCGAGGGAGCGCTGCGCTGTCAGATAGACTGTGCCGATGGAGCGCTGCACTGTCAGATAGGCTGTACGGAGGGATTGCTGCAGTGTCAGATAGACCGTACCGAGGAAGCACTGCCACATCAGTGGCTCAGTACCAGGGGAGTGCTGGTGGAGGGCCAGTACAGATGGAGTGCGGTACTGTCATAGGATCAGTACTGAGGGAGTGGTGTACTGTCAGGGGATCAGAAAGGAGGGAATGCTGAACTGACAAAGTGTCAATTTGGATTGAGTACTGCACTGTCAGAGGGGATCACAGCACTGTTGAATGGGCAGTTCAAATGGAGCGCTGCACTGTCAGAGGGTCAGTACTGAGGGAGTGCAGCACTGTTGGAGGGACAGTACTGGGGGAGTGCTTAATTGTTCGAGGGTCAGTGCGGAGGGAGTGCTGCTCTGTTGGAGGATACGTACAGAAGCTGCGCTGCTCTGTCTGAGGATCAGTACTGAGGTAGCGCTGCACTGTCAGAGGATCAGTACTGAGGGAGTGCTGCACTGTCAGAGGATCAGTACTGAGGAAATGCTGCACTGTCAGAGGATCAGTACTGAGGGAATGCTGCACTGTCAGAGGATCAGTACTGAGGGAGTGGTGTACTGTCAGGGGATCAGATAGGAACGAATGTTGCACTGACAAAGTGTCAATTTGGATTGAGTACTGCACTGTCAGAAGGGATCACAGTACTGTTGAATTGGCAGTTCAAATGGAGCGCTGTACTGTCAGAGGGTCAGTACTGAGGGAGTGCAGTACTGTTGGAGGGTCAGTACTGGGGCACTGCAGCACTGTTGGAGGGACAGTACTGAGGGAGTGCTTCATTGTTTGAGGGTCAGTGCTGAGGGTGTGCTGCTCAGTTGGAGGATCAGTACTGAGGGAGTGCTGCACTGTCAGGAGTACGGTATTGAGGGAGTACTGCACTGTAAGGATTTCGGTCGTGCGGGAGTGCTGCTCTGGTGGAGGACCAGTGCAGATGGATCGCAGTACTGTTATGGCATCAGTACTGAGGGAGTGCTGCACTGTCTGAGGATCAGTACTAAGAAGGTGCTGCACTGTAACAATGTGTGTAATGACGGAGTACTGCACTGCTGAAGGGTAAGTGCTGATGGAGCGCTGCACTGTCAGATGGTGAGTACTGAGGTAGGGCTGCACCGTCAGGGGTCAGTATTGAAGGAGTGCTGCACTGTCAGGGGTTCAGTATTGCGGGAGTGCTGAACTGGTGGAGGACCAGTACAGATAGATTGCTGTACTGTCATGGCATCAGTAAAGAGGGAGTGGTGCACTGTCAGAGGATCAGTTAGAAAGGAATGCTGGACCCACAAATTGTTAGTAATGCGGAAGCGCTGCACTGTCAGATAGACAGCACTGAGGGATCGCTGCGCTGTCAGATAGACTGCACCGAGGGAGCACTGCGCTGTCAGATAGAACGTGCCGATGGAGCGCTGAACTGTCAGATAGGCTGTACGGAGGGATTACTGCACTGTCAGATAGACCGCACTGAGGGAGCACTGCCACATCAGTGGCTCAATATCAGGGGAGTGCTGCACTGGTGGTGGGCCAGTACAGATGGAGTGCTGTACTGTCATAGGATCAGTACTGAGTGAATGGTGTACTGTCAGGGGATCAGAAAGGAGGGAATGCTGAACTGACAAAGTGTCAATTTGGATTGAGTACTGCACTGTCAGAGGGGATCACAGAACTGTTGAATGGGCAGATCAAAAGGAGCGCTGCACTGTCAGAGGATCAGTACTGAGGGAATGCTGCACTGTCAGAGGATCAGTACTGAGGGAGTGGTGTACTGTCAGGGGATCAGATAGGAACGAATGTTGCACTGACAAAGTGTCAATTTGGATTGAGTACTGCACTGTCAGAAGGGATCACAGTACTGTTGAATTGGCAGTTCAAATGGAGCGCTGTACTGTCAGAGGGTCAGTACTGAGGGAATGCAGTACTGTTGGAGGGTCAGTACTGGGGCACTGCAGCACTGTTGGAGGGACAGTACTGAGGGAGTGCTTCATTGTTTGAGGGTCAGTGCTGAGGGTGTGCTGCTCAGTTGGAGGATCAGTACTGAGGGAGTGCTGCACTGTCAGGAGTACGGTATTGAGGGAGTACTGCACTGTAAGGATTTCGGTCGTGCGGGAGTGCTGCTCTGGTGGAGGACCAGTGCAGATGGATCGCAGTACTGTTATGGCATCAGTACTGAGGGAGTGCTGCACTGTCTGAGGATCAGTACTAAGAAGGTGCTGCACTGTAACAATGTGTGTAATGACGGAGTACTGCACTGCTGAAGGGTAAGTGCTGATGGAGCGCTGCACTGTCAGATGGTGAGTACTGAGGTAGGGTTGCACCGTCAGGGGTCAGTATTGAAGGAGTGCTGCACTGTCAGGGGTTCAGTATTGCGGGAGTGCTGAACTGGTGGAGGACCAGTACAGATAGATTGCTGTACTGTCATGGCATCAGTAAAGAGGGAGTGGTGCACTGTCAGAGGATCAGTTAGAAAGGAATGCTGGACCCACAAATTGTTAGTAATGCGGAAGCGCTGCACTGTCAGATAGACAGCACTGAGGGATCGCTGCGCTGTCAGATAGACTGCAAAGAGGGAGCACTGCGCTGTCAGATAGAACGTGCCGATGGAGCGCTGAACTGTCAGATAGGCTGTACGGAGGGATTACTGCACTGTCAGATAGACCGCACTGAGGGAGCACTGCCACATCAGTGGCTCAGTATCAGGGGAGTGCTGCACTGGTGGTGGGCAAGTACAGATGGAGTGCTGTACTGTCATAGGATCAGTACTGAGTGAATGGTGTACTGTCAGGGGATCAGAAAGGAGGGAATGCTGAACTGACAAAGTGTCAATTTGGATTGAGTACTGCACTGTCAGAGGGGATCACAGAACTGTTGAATGGGCAGATCAAAAGGAGCGCTGCACTGTCAGAGGGTCAGTACTGAGGGAGTGCAGTACTGTTGGAGGGAAAGTACTGGGGGAGTGCTTAATTGTTCGAGGGTCAGTGCTGAGGGAGTGCTGCTCTGTTGGAGGATACATACAGAAGCTGCGCTGCTCTGTCTGGGGATCAGTACTGAGGGAGCGCTGCACTGTCAGAGGATCAGTACTGAGGGAGCGCTGCACTGTCAGAGGATCAGTACTGAGGGAGCGCTGCACTGTCAGAGGATCAGTGCTGAGGGAGCGCTACACTGTCAGAGGATCAGTACTGAGGGAGCGCTGTACTGTCAGAGGATCAGTACTGAGGGAGTGCTGCTCTGTCAGAGGATCAGTACTGAGTGAGTGCTGCACTGTCAAAGGTTCAGTTCTGAGGGAGTGCTGCACTGTCAGAGGATCAGTAATGAGGGATAGCTGCACTGTCAGAGGATCAGGACTGAGGGAGTGCTGCACTGTCGGAGGATCAGTACTGAGGGAGTGCTGCACTGTCAGAGGATCAGTACTGAGGGAGTACTGCTCTGTCAGAGAATCAGTACTGAGGGAGTGCTGCACTGTCAGAGGTTCAGTACTGAGGGAGTGCTGCACTGTCAGAGGATCAGTACTGAGGGAGTGCTGCACTGTCACAGGATCAGTACTGAGGGAGTGCTGCACTGTCAGGAATTTGATGGTGAGGGAGTGCTGCACCGGTGGAGGACCAGTGCAGATGGATCGCAGTACTGTTATGGCATCAGTACTGAGGGAGTGCTGCACTGTCAGAGGTTCAGTTCTGAGGGAGTGCTGCACTGTCAGAGGATCAGTACTGAGGGAGAGCTGCACTGTCAGAGGATCAGTAATGAGGGAGAGCTGCACTGTCAGAGGATCAGTACTGAAGGAGTGCTTCACTGTCTGCGGATCAGTACTGAGGGATTGCTGCACTGTCAGAGGATCAGTACTGAGGGAGTGCTGCACTGTCGGAGGATCAGTACTGAGGGATTGCTGCACTGTCAGAGGATCAGTACTGAAGGAGTGCTGCAATGTCTGAGGATCAGTACTGAGGGATTGCTGCACTGTCAGAGGATCAGTACTGAGGGAGTGCTGCACTGTAACAAGGTGTGAAATGCGGGAGCACTGCACTGCTGGAGGGTCGTGCTGAGGGAGTGCAGCACTGTCAGATGGTGAGTACTGAGGTAGCGCTGCACCGTCAGAGGTCGGTATTGAGGGAGTGCTGCACTGTCAGGGGTTCAGTATTGCGGGAGTGCTGCACTGGTGGAGGACCAGTACAGATAGATTGCTGTGCTGTCATGGCATCAGTACTGAGGAAGTGGTGCACTGTCAGAGGATCAGTTATAAAGGAATGCTGCACCCACAAATTGTAGGTACCGAGGGAGCGCTGCACTGTCAGATAGACTGCACCGAGGGAGCGCTGCGCTGTCAGATAGTCTGCACCGAGGGAGCGCTGCGCTGTCAGATAGACTGCACCGAGGGAGCGCTGCGCTGTCAGAAAGACTGCACCGAGGGAGCGATGCGCTGTCAGACAGACTGCACCGAGGGAGCGATGCGCTGTCAGGCAGACTGCACCGAGGGAGCGATGCGCTGTCAGATAGACTGCACCGAGGGAGCGCTGCGCTGTCAGATAGACTGCACCGAGGGAGCGCTGCGCTGTCAGATAGACTGCAACGAGGGAGCGCTGCGCTGTCAGATAGACTACACCGAGGCAGCGCAGCGCTGTCAGATAGACTGCCCCGAGGGAGTGCTGCGCTGTCAGATAGACGGTACCGAGGGAGCGCTGTGCTGTCAGATAGACGGTACCGAGGGAGCGCTGTGCTGTCAGATACACTGTAGCGAGGGAGCGCTGCGCTGTCAGATAGACTGTGCCGATGGAGCGCTGCACTGTCAGATAGACTGTACGGGGGAATTGCTGCACTGTCAGATAGACTGTATCGATGGAACGCCTCACTGTCAGATAGTCTGTACGGAGGGATTGCTGCAGTGTAAGACAGACCACACCGAGGAAGCACTGCCACATCAGTGGCTCAGTACCAGGGGAGTGCTGGTGGAGGGCCAGTACAGATGGAGTGCTGTACTGTCATAGGATCAGTACTGAGGGAGCGGTGTACTGTCAGGGGATCAGAAAGGAGCGAATGCTGCACTGACAAAGTGTCAATTTGGATTGAGTACTGCACTGTCAGAGGGGATCACAGTACTGTTGAATGGGCAGTTCAAATGGAGCGCTGTACGATCAGAGGGTCAGTACTGAGGGAGTGCAGTACTGTTGGAAGGACAGTACTGGGGGAGTGCTTAATTGTTTGAGCGTCAGTGCTGAGGGAGTGCTGCTCTGTTGGAGGATACGTACAGAAGCTGCGCTGCTCTGTCTGAGGATCAGTACTGAGGGAGCGCTGCACTGTCAGAGGATCAGTACTGAGGGAGTGCTGCACTGTCAGAGGATCAGTCCTGAGGGAGTGGTGTACTGTCAGGGGATCAGATAGGAGGGAATGTTGCACTGACAAAGTGTCAATTTGGATTGAGTACTGCACTGTCAGAGGGGATCACAGTACTGTTGAATGGGCAGTTCAAATGGAGCGCTGTACTGTCAGAGGGTCAGTACTGAGGGAGTGCAGTACTGCTGGAGGGTCAGTATTGGGGGACTGCAGCACTGTTGTAGGGACAGTACTGAGGGAGTGCTTCATTGTTCGAGGGTCGGTGCTGAGGGAGTGCTGCTCTGTCAGGAGTACGGTATTGAGGGAGTACTGCACTGTAAGGATTTCGGTCGTGCGGGAGTGCTGCACTAGTGGAGAACCAGTGCAGATGGATCGCAGTACTATTATGGCATCAGTACTGAGGGAGTGCTGCACTGTCAGAGGATCAGTACTAAGAAGGTGCTGCACTGTAACAACTTGTGTAATGACGGAGCACTGCACTGCTGAAGGGTAAGTGCGGAGGGAGTGCTGCACTGTCAGATGGTGAGTACTGAGGTAGCGCTGCACCGTCAGGGGTCAGTATTGAAGGAGTGCTGCACTGTCAGGGGTTCAGTATTGCGGGAGTGCTGCACTGTTGGAGGACCAGTACAGATAGATTGCTGTACTGTCATGGCATCAGTACTGAGGGAGTGGTGCACTGTCAGAGGATCAGTTAGAAAGGAACGCTGCACCCACAAATTGTTAGTAATGCAGGAGCGCTGCACTGTCAGATAGACAGCACTGAGGGAGCGCTGCGCTGTCAGATAGATTGCACCGAGGCATCGCTGCGCTGTCAGATAGACTGCACCGAGGGAGCGCTGCGCTGTCAGATAGACTGCACCGAGGGAGCGCTGCGCTGTCAGATAGACTGTATCGATGGAACGCCGCACTGTCAGATAGTCTGCACTGTGGGAGCACTGCCACATCAGTGGCTCAGTACCAAGGGAGTGCTGGTGGAGGGCCAGTACAGATGGACTGCTGTAATGTCATAGGATCAGTACTGAGTGAGTGGTGTACTGTCAGGGGATCAGAAAGGAGGGAATGCTGAACTGACAAAGTGTCAATTTGGATTGAGTACTGCACTGTCAGAGGGGATCACAGCACTGTTGAATGGGCAGTTCAAATGGAGCGCTGCACTGTCAGAGGGTCAGTACTGAGGGAGAGCAGTACTGTTGGAGGGACAGTACTGGGGGAGTGCTTAATTGTTCGAGGGTCAGTGCTGAGGGAGTGCTGCTCTGTTGGAGGATACGTACAGAAGCTGCGCTGCTCTGTCTGGGGATCAGTACTGAGGGAGCGCTGCACTGTCAGAGGATTAGTACTGAGGGAGCGCTGCACTGTCAGAGGATCAGTACTGAGGGAGTGCTGCACTGTCAGAGGATCAGTACTGAGGGAGCGCTGCACTGTCAGAGGATCAGTACTGAGGGGGCGCTGCACTGTCAGAGGATCAGTACTGAGGGGGCGCTGCACTGTCAGAGCATCAGTACTGAGGGAGCGTTGTCCTGTCAGAGGATCAGTACTGAGGGAGTACTGCACTGTCAGAGGATCAGTACTGAGGGAGTGCTGCACTGTCAGAGGATCAGTACTGAGGGAGTGCTGCACTGTCACAGGATCAGTACTGAGGGAGTGCTGCACTATCAGAGGATCAGTACTGAGGGAGTGCTGCACTGTCAGAGGATCAGTACTGAGGGAGCGCTGCACTGTCAGAGGATCAGTACTGAGGGAGCGCTGCACTGTCAGAGCATCAGTACTGAGGGAGTGCTGCACTGTCAGAGCATCAGTACTGAGGGAGTACTGCACTGTCAGAGGATCAGTACTGAGGGAGTGCTGCACTGTCAGTGGATCACTACTGAGGGAGTGCTGCACTGTCAGGAGTTCGGTATTGAGGGACTGCTGCACTGTCAGAGGATCAGTACTGAGGGAGTGCTGCACTGTCAGAAGATCAGTACTGAGGGAGCGCTGCACTGTCAGAGGTTCAGTACTGAGGGAGTGCTGCACTGTCAGAGGATCAGTACTGAGGGAGTGCTGCACTGTCAGTGGATCACTACTGAGGGAGTGCTGCACTGTCAGGAGTTCGGTATTGAGGGAGTGCTGCAACGGTGGAGGACCAGTGCAGATGGATCGCAGTACTGTTATGGCATCAGTACTGAGGGAGTGTTGCACTGTCTGAGGATCAGTACTGAGGGATTGCTCTACTGTCAGAGGATCAGTACTGAGGGAGTGCTGCACTGTAACAAGGTGTGAAATGAGGGAGCGCTGCACTGTCAGATAGACTGCACCGAGGTAGCGCTGCGCTGTCAGATACACTGTAGCGAGGGAGTGCTGCGCTTTCAGATAGACTGTGCCAAAGGATCGCTGCACTGTCAGATAGACAGTACGGGGGGATTGCTGCATTATCAGATAGACTGCATCGAGGGAGCGCTGCGCTGTCAGATAGACAGTACCGAGAGAGCGCTGTGCAGTCAGTGGATCAGTACTGAGGAAGTGCTGCATTGTCAGAGGATCAGTACTGAGGGAATGCTGCACTGTCAGAGGATCAGTACTGAAGGAGGGCTGCACTGTCAGAGGATCAGAACTGAGGGAGTGCTGCACTGTCAGAGGATCAGTGCTGAGGGAGTGCTGCACTGTCAGAGGATCAGTGCTGAGGGAGTGCTGCACTGTCAGAGGATCAGAACTGAGGGAGTGCTACACTGTCAGAGGATCAGTGCTGAGGGAGTGCTGCACTGTCAGAGGATCAGTATTGAGGGAGTGCTGCACTGTCAGAGGATCAGTACTGAGGGGGTGCTGCACTATCAGAGCATCAGTACTGATGGGGTGCTGCACTATCAATGAATCAGTAATGAGGCACTGTCAGATAGACTGCACCGAGGGACCGCTGCGCTGTCAGATAGACTGCACCGAGGGAGCGCTGTGCTGTCAGATAGACTGCACCGAGGGAGCGCTGTGCTGTCAGATAGACTGCACCGAGGGAGCGCTGCGCTGTCAGATAGACTGCACCGAGGGAGCGATGCGCTGTCAGACAGACTGCACTGAGGGAGCGATGCGCTGTCAGGCAGACTGCACCGATGGAGCGATGCGCTGTCAGACCGACTGCACCGAGGGAGCGCTGCGCTGTCAGATACACTGCAGCAAGGGAGTGCTGTGCTGTCAGATAGACTGCACCGAGGGAGCGATGCGCTGTCAGATACACTGTAGTGAGGGATTGCTGCGCTGTCAGATAGACTGCACCGAGGGAGCGCTGCGCTGTCAGATAGACTGCACCAATGGAGCGCTGCGCTGTAAGATACACTGCACCGAGGGCGCGCTGCGCTGTCAGATAGACTGCACCGAGGCAGCGCTGCGCTCTCAGATAGACTGCACCGAGGGAGCGCTGCGCTGTCAGATACACTGTAGCGATGGAGCGCTGCGCTTTCAGATAGACTGTACCGATGGATCGCTGCACTGTCAGATAGACTGTACGGGGGGATTGCTGCACTGTCAGATGGACTGCACCGAGGGAGCGCTGCGCTGTCAGATAGACAGTACCGAGTGAGCGCTGTGCTGTCATTGGATCAGTACCGAGGAAGCGCTGCACTGTCAGTGGATCAGTACTGAGGAAGTGCTGCACTGTCAGAGGATCAGTACTGATGGGGTGCTGCACTGTCAATGAATCAGCACTGAGGCCCTGTCAGATAGACTGCACCGAGGGAGCGCTACGCTGTCAGATAGACTGCACCGAGGGAGCGCTGCGCTGTCAGATAGACTGCACCGAGGGAGCGCTGCGCTGTCAGATAGACTGCACCGAGGGAGCGCTGTGCTGTCAGATAGACTGTACCGAGGGAGCGCTGTGCTGTCATTGGATCAGTACCGAGGAAGCGCTGCACTGTCAGTGGATCAGTACTGAGGAAGTGCTGCACTGTCAGAGGATCAGTACTGAGGGAGTGCTGCACTGTCAGAGGATCAGTACTGAGAGTGCTGCACTGTCAGAGGATCAGTACTGAAGGAGTGCTGCACTGTCAGAGGATCAGTACTGAAGGAGTGCTGCACTGTCAGAGGATCAGTACTGAAGGAGTGCTGCACTGTCAGAGGATCAGTACTGAAGGAGTGCTGCACTGTCAGAGGATCAGTACTGTGGGAGTGCTGCACTGTCGGAGGATCAGTACTGTGGGAGTGCTGCACTGTCGGAGGATCAGTACTGAAGGAGTGCTGCACTGTCAGTTGTTCAGTTGTGAGGGCGTGCCACACTGTTGGATGCTCAGTATAAATTGATTGCTATACTATCATATGATCAGACCTGAGGGAGCGCTGCCCAGTCAGAGATTCAGTACTGAGGGAGTGGTGTACTGTCAGAGGATCAGTTATGAGCGAAAGCTGCACTGACAATGTGTCAATCTGGAGGGAGTGCTGCACTGTTGGAGCGTCAGTACTGAGGGAGTGCTGCACTGTTGGAGGGAGAGTACTGAGGGATTGTTGCACTGTCAGAGGGGCAGTACTGAAACGGTGCTTCATTGTTCGAGGGTCAGTGCTGAGGGAGCGCTGCACTGTCAGAGCGTCAGTACTGAGGGAATGCTGCATTGTCAGAGGGTCAGTACAGAGGGAGTGCTGCACTGTCAGAACGTCAGTACTGAGGGAATGCTGCATTGTCAGAGGGTCAGCACTGAGGGAGTGCCTCATTTTTCCAGGGTCAGTGTTGAGGGAGCCTGTTCTTTTGTAGAATCAGGACTGAGGGAGTGCTACACTGTCAGGGATCGGTATTGATGGAGTGCTGCACTGTCAGTTGTTCTGTTGTGAGGGAATACTGCACTGGTGGAGGACCAGTACAGATAGATCGCTGTACTTTTCTGGCATCAGTACTGAGGGAGTGCTGCATTGTCAGAGGATGCTGCACCCACAATATGTCACGGCTGAGGCAGTGCTGCACTGTCGAAGGATCAGCACTGAATGAGAGTTGCACTTTGGAGTGTCAGTACTGAGTGAGTGCTGCACTGCTGGAGGATCAGTACTGAGGGAGTGTTGCACTGTCAGAGGGGCAGTACTGAAACGGTGCTTCATTGTTCGAGGGTCAGAGCTGAGGGTGCGCTGCACTGTCGGGAGTTCGGTATTGAGGGAGTGCCGCACCGGTGGAAGACAAGTGCAGATAGATCGCAGTACTGTCATGGCATCAGTACTGAGGGAGTGGTGCACTGTCAGATGATCAGTACTGAGGGAGTGCTGCACTGTCAGATGATCAGTACTGAGGGAGTGAGAGCTGCACTGTCAGATGATCAGTACTGAGGGAGTGCTGCACTGTCTGGGGTTCGGTATTGAGGGATTGCTGCGCTGTCAGTTGTTCGGTTGTGAGGGAGTGCTGCACAGGTGGAGGACCAGTACAGATGGACCGCTATCGGTATCAGTACTGAGGGTATGTTGCACTGTCAGAGGATCAGTTATAAAGGAATGCTGCACCCACAAATTGTCAGTGCTGAGGCTGTGCTGCACTGTTGGAGTGTCAGTTCTGAGTGAGTGCAGCACTGTCGAAGGATCAGCATTGAGGGAGAGTTGCCCTGTTGGACGGTCAGTACTGAGGGATTGCTGCACTGTCAGAGGTTCAATACTGAGGGAGTGCTGCAGTGTCAGTGGGTCAGTACTGAGGGAGTGCTGCACTGTCGGAGGGTCTGCTCTGAGGGAGATTTGCACTGTTGGAGTGTCAGTACTGAGGGAGTGCTGCACTGTTGGTAGGCCAGTATTGAGGGAGTGCAGCACTGTCGGAGGATCAGTACTGAGGGGGTCTTGCACAGTTGAATGGTAAGTGCTAAGGGAGTGTTGCACTGTCAGAGTGTCAGTACAGAGGGGGCACTGCATTGTCGGAAGCTCAGTACTGAGGGAGTGCTGCACTGTCAGCGGATCAGTACTGAGGGAGCACTGCAGTGCCAGAGGATCAGTACTGACCGCGTGTTGCACTGTCGGAGGGACAGTACTGAGGGAGCATTGCACTGTCAGAGGGTCAGTACTGAGGGAGCGCTGCACTGTCAGAGGGTCACTACTTAGGGAGTGCTGCACTGTCAGGAGGGTCAGCACTGAGGGAGTGCTGCACTGTCGAAGGATCAGCATTGAGGGAGAGTTGCACTGTTGGACGGTCAGTACTGAGGGAGTGCTGCACTATCAGAGGGTCAGTACTGAGGGAGTGCTGCACTGTCAGAGGATCAGTACTGAGGGAGTGCTGCACTGTCAGAGGATCAGTACTGAGGGAGTGCTGCACTGTCAGAGGATCAGTACTGAGGGAGCGCTGCACTGTCAGAGGATCAGTACTGAGGGAGCGCTGCACTGTCAGAGGATCAGTACTAAGGGAGTGCTGCACTGTCAGAGGGTCACTACTTAGGGAATGCTGCACTGTCAGGAGGGTCAGCACTGAGGGAGTGCTGCACTGTCGAAGGATCAGCATTGAGGGAGAGTTGCACTGTTGGACGGTCAGTACTGAGGAAGTGCTGCACTATCAGAGGATCAGTACTGAGGGAGTGCTGCACTGTCAGAGGATCAGTACTGAGGGAGTGCTGCACTGTCAAAGGGTCAGTACTGAAGGAGTGCTGCACTGTTTGTGGGTCAGCAGTGAGGGAATGTTGCACTGTCAAAATGTCAGTACTGACGGAGTGCTGCACTGCCAAAGGATCAGTACTGAGGGAGTTCTGCACTGTCAGAGGATCAGAACTGAGGGAGTGCTGCATTGTAACAAGATGAGTAATGAGGGAGCACTGCACTGCCGGAGGGTCAGTACTGAGGGAGTGCTGCACTGTCAGAGGATCAGTACTGAGGGAGTGGTGTACTGTCAGAGGATCAGATAGGAGGGAATGCTGCACTGACAAAGTGTCAATTTGGAGGGAGTGCTGCACTGTCAGAGGGCCAGTACTGAAAGATCACAGCACCATTGAATGGTCAGTACTGAGGGAGCACTGCCATCTCAGAGGGCAAGAATTCAGGGAGCTTAGCACTGTTAAATGCTCCGTATTGTGGCAGCGCTGCATTGTCACAAGGTGAGTAATGAGGGAGCACTGCACTGCCGCAGGGTCAGTACTGAGGGAGTGCTGCACTGTTGGAGGGTCAGTACTGAGAGAGTGCTGCACTGTCAGAAGATCGGTTCTGATGGAGTGCTGCACTGTCGGGGTTCGGTATTGAGGGAGTGCTGCACTGGTGGAGGACCAGTGCAGATAGATCGCTGTACTGTCATGGCATCAGTTCTGAGGGAGTGCTGCACTGTCAGAGGATCAGTTATAAAGGAATGCTGCAATCCACAAATTGTCAGTGCTGAGGCAGTGCTGCACTGTTGGAAGGTCAATTCTGAGGGAGTGCTGCACTGTCGAAGAATCAGTATTGCGGGAGAGTTGCACTGTTGGAGGGTCAGCACTGAGGGAGTGCTGCACTGCCAGAGAATCAGTTCTGAGGGAGTGCTGCACTGCCGGAGGGTCAGTACTGAGGGAGTGTTGCACAGTTGAAAGATCAGCACTGAGGGAGAGTTGCACTGTTGGAGGGTCAGTACTGAGGGAGTGCTGCACTGTCAGGAGGGTCAGTACTGAGGGAGTGCTGCACTGTCAGGAGGGTCAGTACTGAGGGAGTGCTGCACTGGGGGATTTCAATATGCAGGTTGACTGGGAAAATCAGGTTGCTAGTGGATCCCAAAAAAAGGAATTTGTGGAATGTCTACGAGATGGCTTTTTGGAGCAGCTTGTGGTGGAGCCCACTAGGGAACAGGCAATTCTAGATTTAGTGATGTGTAATTAGGCAGATTTGATAAGAGAGCTTAAGGTGAAGGAATCCTTAGGAGGAAGTGACCATAATATGATAGAATTTACCCTGCATTTTGAGAGGAAAAAACTGGAATCAGATGTAACGGTATTACAGTTGAATAAAGGCAACTACAGAGGCATGAGGGAGGAAGTGGCCAGAGGTGGGAGGTGAGCCTAGCAGGAAAGACAGTGGAACGGCAATGGCAGGAGTTTCTGGGACTAATTTGGGAAACACAGCAAAAATTCATCCCTAGGAAGAAGCAGCATACTAAAAGGAGAACGAGGCAACCATGGCTGACAAGGGAAGTCAGAGATAGCATAAAAGCTAAAGAGAAAGCATACAATACGGCGATGAGTAGTGGGAAACCAGGGGATTGGGAAGCCTACAAAGACCAACAGAGAACAACTAAAAATGAAATAGGGAGGGAGAAGATTAAATATGAGGGTAAACTAGCCAGTAATATAAAAGAAGATTGCAAGAGTTTTTTTTAGATATATAAAGAGTAAGAGAGAGCAAAAGCTGATATTGGGCTGCTGGAAAATGACGCTGGAGAAGTAGTAGTGGGGAACAAAGAAATGGCGGAGGAATTGAATAGGTACTTTGCGTCAGTCTTCACAGTGGAAGAAACGAGCGACATCCCCAAAATTCAAGAGAGTTGGGGGGAAGAGGTGAGTACGGTGGCCATTACCAAGGAGAAGGTGCTAGGAAAACTGAAAGGTCTGAAGGTGGATAAATCACCTGGACCAGATGGATTACACCCCAGAGTTCTGAAGGAGATAGCTGAAGGGATGGTGGAGGCATTAGTGGTGATCTTTCAGGAATCACTGGAGTCAGGGAGGGTCCCAGAGGCCTGGAAGATCGCAAATGTAACCCCCCTGTTTAAGAAGGGAGTGAGGCAAAAGACGGGAAATTACAGGCTGATTCGCCTGACCTTGGTCGTTGGTAAGATTTGAGAGTCCATTATTAAGGATAAGGTTTCAGAATACTTGGAAGTGCATGGTAAAATCGGGCAAAGTCAACATGGTTTCATCAAGGGGAGGTCATGCCTGACAAATCTGTTAGAATTCTTTGAGGAGTTAATGAGTCTGTTAGACAAAGGAGAGCCAATGGATGTTAGCTACTTGGATTTCCAGAAGGCCTTTGACAAGGTGCCGCACAGGAGGCTGCTCAGTAAGATAAGAGTCCATGGTGTTAGAGGCAAGATACTAGCATGGATAGAAGATTAGCTGTCTGGCAGGGGGCAGAGGGTGGGGATAAGGCGATCCTTCTCAGGCTGGCAGCCGGTGACTAGTGGAGTTCCGCAGGGGTCAGTATTGGGACCACAACTTTTCACTTTATACATTAATGATCTAGATGAAGGAATTGAGGGCATCCTGGCTAAGTTTGCAGATGATATAAAGATAGGTGGAGAGACAGGTAGTATTGAGAAGGCGGGGAGGCTGCAGAATTATTTGAACGGGTTAGGAGAATGGGCAAAGAAGTGGCAGATGGAATACAACGTGGGGAAGTGTAAGGTCATGCACTTTGGTAGGAAGAATAGAGGCATAGACTATTTTCTAAATGGGGAGAGAATTCAGAAATCTGGAGTGCAAAGGGACTTGGGAGTCCTAGTCCAGGATTCTCTTAAGGTTAACTTGCAGGTTGACGTGGTAGTTAGGAAGGAAAATGCAATGTTTGCATTTATTTCAAGAGGACTAGAATATGAAAGCAGGAATGTGCTGCTGAGGCTTTATAATGCTCTGGTTAGACCACATTTAGAATATTGTGAACAATTTTGGGCTCCGTATCTCAGGAAGGATGTGCTGGCCCTGGAGAGGGTCCAGAGGAGGTTCACGAGAATGATCCCAGGAATGAAAGGCTTAACATATGAGGAAAATTTGAGGATTCTGGATCTATACTCGATGGAGTTTAGAAGGATGAGGGGGGATCTGATTGAAACTTACAGAATACTGAAAGGCCTGGATAGAGTGGACGTGAGGAAGATGTTTCCATTAGTAGGACAGACTAGGACCCGAGGGCACAGCCGCAGAGTAAGGGAAGACCTTTTAGAACAGATATGAGGAGAAACTTCTTTAGCCAGAGAGTGGTGAATCTATGGAATTCATTGCCACAGAAGGAATGTATTTAAGACCAAGATAGATAGGTTCTTGATTGGTAAGGGGATCAAAGGTTACAGGGAGAAGGCAGGAGAATAGGGTTGAGAAACTTATTAACCATGATTGAATGGCGGAGCAGACTCAATGGGCCGAATGGCCTAATTTCTGCTCCTATGTCTTATGGTCAGAGGGTCAGTAGTGAAGGAGTGCTGCACTGTCAGAGGGTCAGTACTGAGGGAGCGTTGCACTGTCGGAAGTGCAGTACTGAGACAGTGCTATACTATTCGTGGCTCAGCAGTGAGGGAGTGCTGCACTGTCAGAGGTTCAGTACTGAGAGTGTGTTGCACAGTTGAAGGGTCAGTACTGAGGGAGTGTTGCACTGTTGGAGGGTCAGTACTGAGGGAGTGTTGCAGTGTCGGAGAATCAGTACAGAGGGAGCACTGCACTGTCAGAGGGTCAGTACTGAGGGAGTGCAGCACAGTTGGAAGGTCAGCACTGAGCGTGTGCTGCACTGTTGGAGTGTCATTATTGAGGGAGCGCTGCTCTGTTGGAGGGTCAGTACTGAGGGAGTGCTGCACAGTTGGAGGGTCAGCACTGAGCGTGTGCTGCACTGTCGGAGTGTCATTATTGAGGGAGCGCTGCTCTGTTGGAGGGTCAGCACTGAGGAAGTGCTGCACTGTCAGAGGGCTAGTACTGAGGGGATGCTGCACTGTCTGAGTGTGAGTACTGAGGGGATGCTGCATAGTCGGAGTTGCTGTATTCCCGAGAAGAGCAGGGTGCTTCTCCCCGGTTGTCTCAGCCAATATTTATCACTCCACCAACATCATTGCAACAGGTTTTCTGGTCATTATTACATTGTGTGGATGAGCTGGCTCACTTGGTACCACTGTTCCTACATTACAACAATGTTCACTCAAATGCTTTTTGTGGTGTATTGATGTTATGAAACTTAATCTTTCCTGCTTTTCACACACTGAGTCACAATGAGGTCAGTGATTAGAAACACCAGATGAAGAGGCTTTTTTGCGAAGGTGGCTGATTAATGTTCTGTCAAAATACAAACAGCCTCATCTCAAGCTCTAATAAAGTAATAACTGGCCTCCCATTAATTCAAAGATCACTAAGCTTGGAGGAGTTGCAGATAGTGAAGAGGATTGTCAAAGGATACAATGGGATATAGATCGGTTGGAGACTTGGGCGGAGAAACGGCAGATAGAGTTTAATCCAGACAAATGCGAGGTAATGCATTTTGGAAGGTCTAATACAGGCAGGAATTATACAGTAAATGGCAGAACCCTTAAGTGCATCGACGGGCAGAGGGATCTGGGTGTATAGGTCCACAGGTCACTGAAAGTGGCAATGCAGGTAATCAGGAAGGTATATGGCATGCTTGCCTTCATTGGCAGGAGTATTGAGTATAAAAGCTGAGAAGTCATGCTGCAGCTGTATAGAACCTTGGTTAGGCCACACTTGGAATATTGCATGCAATTCTGGTCACCACATTACCAGAAGGATATGGAGGCAATGGATAGGGTGCAGAGGAGGTTTACCAGGATGCTGCCTGGTCTGGAGGTTATTAGCTATGAGGAGAGGTTGGAGAAACTCGGATTGTTCTCACTAGAGCGATGGAGATTGAGGGGTGACTTGATCGAAGTTTACAAAATTATGAGTGGCATGGACGGAGTAGATAGAAGCTTTTTCCCAGGGTGGAAGAGTCAATTACTAGGGGACATCTATTTAAGGTGAGAGGAGAAATTTATAGAGGAAATGTGCGTGGCACATTTTTACGCAGAGGGGAGAGAGTGTCTGGAATTCGCTGCCAGAGGAGGTGGTAGAAGCAGGTATGATAGTGGTGTTTAAAAGGCAACTTGACAAATACATGAATAGGATGGGAATAGAGGGATACAGACCCCGGAAGTGCAAAATGTTTTAGTTTGACAGGCAATATGATCGGCGCAGGCTTGGAGGGCTGAAGGGCCTGTTCCTGTGCTGTACTTTTCTTTATTCTTTGTTCACTCTGTAAACTCTGAGGTGGTTTGGGTACAGTGTGTATCACAGCAGAATTTTTAATCCATTTCCCACCTCATCCCAAAACTGCCCATTCCCTGGGAGTCAACATGAGATGAGTTTCAATCTGTCAGGAAACAAGAAGATGGGAATTCATCCCAAAGAGGAAGACATTAAGCAGTTGCCAATCAGAAACAGAAAGCTTAATTACATTCCAGCAGAGCTCTATCCTGGTGAGCTGGCTTTAAGTCAAACACACAAAAAAAGGCTATAGGCTCATTTTATCCCGTTGCTGTTTGTGGGATCTTTCTATTCACAAATTTGCTGCTGCCTTTTCGACATCATAACAACGGCTGAACTTGTTCATTTGTTGAGATTCCATATTAATGTAATCTCTGTTTTTCTTTTACATGGTTGAGTAGTTCCTGATTGAACGTCTGATTGATCCAAGCACCACATTTCTGAGTGTCTGAGTGTCTTGCGGAGTGAGAGGGCAATGGGATGAGTACAGTCAGCGACGTCGGGTGATGGAATGAAAAATGAAAGGAAGATTTACTGGGCAGCCCCACGGGGCGGGTGGGGGGGTGGGGGGGGCGCACTCACAGTACAAATAACCTTTCTAGAACTGAGGCTAGATGTGCACATTCTGATGCCAGCTTCAGTTCTGGAAGCATGATACCAGTCCTGTTTTAATCCTCTTCTGCCCAGTGTGCTTTCTTGGGGGTCAAGTCTCAAAGGTTTGTCCACTCTTACAGTTCGCACCATTTACCCAGACTCTGGGCTTTCCTCTCCATCTCCCAGTGGGCCCAACTTCATAAAGATGTTCTGAAGCACAGAGCTGTCTGCCCACAGGCTTCTACTTCCTGCCTTTCAGCACCTGCCGACTCTGTTTCTGTAACTTGTCAAACCATTGACCCATTGAGATTGGAAATGAAGTCATTTCCTGTTGCCTTTGTATAAGTCTCACTGAACGCTCAGGATCTCTAACAAATTAGAATGATCACTCAGTTACTGACACAATAATGACTGCTAAACAATCTCAACCTGCATTACTAGAGAAGAATTTCCAACAGGCACATTAACCATTTTACATCCTTAAGCTGTGAGTCAGACAGTCACACTCTTACCTCAGACAGCCTTCCGAGCTGCCTCATCCCCACTTCACAAACCCGAGAACAGAAATAAGAACAGGAAATGCTGATGCTTATCAATAACCTGAAACATTAACTCTGGTTCTCCCACCACGGGTGCTGCCAGACCTGCTGAGTATTTCCAGTGTTTTCTGTTTCTATTCCAGGTTTACAGAATCTGCAATATTTTGCTTTTGTACATAATCCAGCCTGACACTCAAGTGCGGTACTGAGGGAAAGCTGTACTGTCAGAGGCGCCATCTTTCAGATGAGATAGTAAAACAGATATGGCTCAGGTGCTTTCCTTACCTCAGAAAGGATATACTTGCCATAGAGGGAGTGCAGTGAAGGTTCACCAGACTGATTTCTGGGATGGCAGGAAAATGCTAGAGTCTATTATAAAGGATGTAATAACAGGACACTTAGAAAATATCAACAGGATTAGACAAAGTCAACATGGATTTATGAAATGGAAATCATGTTTGACAAACCAACTGGAGTTTTTTGAGGACGTAATTAGCAGAATAGATAAGGGAGAACCAGTGGATGTGGTATATTTGGATTGTCAGAAAGCTTTTGATAAAGTCCCACGTAAGAAGTTAGTGTGAGAAATTGAAGCACATAGGATTGGGAGTGATATACTGGCATGGACTGAGAATTGGTTAGCAAATTAGAAACAGAGAGTAGGAGTAAATGAATCTTTTTCAGAGTGGCAGGTGGTGACTAGTGGGGTACCACAGGGATCAGTGCTTGGGCCCCAGCTATTCACAATATATATCAATGATTTGGATGAGGGAACCAAATGTAATATTTCCAGGTTTGTTGACAACACAAAACTAGGTGGGAATGTGAGTGATGAGGAGGGTGTTAAAAGACTTCAAGTGATTTAGATAGGTTGAGTGAGCGGGCAAATACTTGGCAGGTGCAGTGTAACTTGGATAAGTGTGAAGTTATCCAAATTGGTAGAAAAAGCAGAATGGCAGAGAATTATTTAAATGGTGAGAGATTGGGAAATGTTGATGTACAAAAGGACCTGAGTGTCCTTGTACACCAATCACTGAAAGCAAGCATGCAGGTGCAGCAAGCAGTTCAGAAGGCAAATGATATGTTGGTCTGCATTGTGAGACTTGAGTACAGGAGCAAGGATGTCTTACTGCAGCTGTACAGAGCCTTGGTGAGACCACACCTGGGGCAGAATTTTTCTCTCGTCACGCGCCCAACCCAAACAAGTGTAAACTAGTGCACCATGACGTTGGGCGAGCATCTCGATGTCATCGCGCACTCTTGTGATATTTCACTCGGCGAGTGCGCACAAGAGGCAGCAGCACGTCTGCTGACAATTAAGCAGCCAACTGAGGTCCTTAATTAATTGATTTGAATTTTTTGCCTCCTGTCCAACTGGTGGGTTGGTGGGCGGGCAAAAAGGCCAAGCGGTGTTTGCATTTTTGGTGAAACCTCATCCATGGACGGGACTATTAAAAAAAAATTTAAACTTTTAAAACTCATATTTAACATGTTGCTGCTCATGTGACAGACGCACATGTTTTCATTATTTTTAATATCTTTATTTTTACATTCCAAAATCTTCAGTTTCCTGAGGCAGCTCTGTGCCTCAGGGAGCTTTCATTGTGCACACATACACGCATGCGTGAACTTCAGCACTCACCACCCTGCCCCCACCTCCACCCCATCCCATCAGCGCTGAGCACTGCAGTGCTTGTTTCATGCTGGCTGGCTGTTAATTGGCCAGCCAGTGTGAAATCGACGTTGGGGACTGATTGCGGGCGGCGGTCAGCTTCACGACTGCTCCCAGGCCCGCCCGCCACAGACAAAATTCCTCATCTGGAATACTGTGTGCAGTTTTGGTCTCCTTACCTCAGAACGGATATATTTGCCATAGAGGGAGCGCAGCAAAGGTTCACCAGACTGATTCTTAGGATGGCAGAAATGTTGTATGAGGAGAGATTGGGCCGACTAGGCCTGTATTCATTGGAGTTTTGAAGAATGAGAGGGGATCTCATTGAAACATATAAAATTCTGACAGGATGGACAGATTGGATGCGGGGATATTTCCTCTGACTGGGGCATCTAGAACAAGGGGTCACAGTCTCAGGATACGGGTAGGGCATTTAGGACTGAGATGAGGAGAAACTTCTCCACTCAGAGGATGGTGAATCTGTGGAATTCTCTACCACAGAAGGCTGGGGTGGCCAAGTCACTGAATGTATTTAAGAAGGAAATGGATAGATATCGAGACTCTAAAGGCATCAAGAGATATGGTGAGAAAGCAGGAGTATGAAATTGAAGACAGAGGATCAGCCATGATCATGTTGAATGGCAGAGCAGGCTCAGATGACCTCCTCCTGCTCCTATTTTCTATGCTTCTTTGTAACATCTCATGGCACTATTTCAAAGAAGAGTAGGGGAGTTATCCCAGATGTCCCAGCCAATATCTATCCCTCAAACAACATCAAAAAAACATATTATTGGGACATTATCACATTGCTGTTGTGGGATCTTGCTACATGCAAATTGGCTGCTGCATTTCCTACATTACAACAGTGACTACACTTCAAAAGCTATTTATTAAAGCATTTGGGTAATTTGGAGGAGGGGAAATGCTACATGTAAGTACAAAATATTTGATCCCTCACTCATATGCCAGCAAAAGAAATAGCAGGAGTAGCCCATTCAGCCCTTCAATCCTGCTCCACCATTCAATAAGATCATTGCTGATCTGAATGTAGCCTTAACTCCATTTTCCTGTTCCCTACAACCTTTGACTCCCTTGTAGATCAAAAATCTGTCCAACTCAGCCTTGAATATGTTCAATGACTCAGCCTCCACTGTTCCCTAGGGAAGAGAATTCCAAAGGCTAATGATTGTCAGAGAGAAGAAATTTCTCACCAACTCTATCTTAAATGGGAGACCCCTTATTTTGAAATTGTGCCTAGTTCTAGATTCATCCATGAGGGGAAACTTCTTCTCAACATCCACCCTGCCAAGGCCCCCAGAATCTTGGGTTTTAATAAGATTCATTCTTCTAAACTCCAATGAGTTTAGGCCCAATTTGCTCAATCTTTCCTCATAGAACAACCCACTGAGCCCAGGAATCAGCCTAGTGAACCTTCTCTGAACTGCACCAATGCAAGTACATCCCTCCTTAGGTAAGGAGACCAAAACTGTACATGGTTCTTTTTGACATCTATTTTTAATTAATTATTGACTGTGTTGTTCACTATGTCATGGAATCATCCCCTTCAAAAGGAGGCCATTCAGCCCATTGTGTCTGTGCAGGCTCTTTGAAAGAGATATCCAAAGCAATCTCATTTCCCCATAGCCCTGCGATTTTTTTTTCATTTTAATATTTATCTAATTATATAAAAACATAACAGAGAGCAGCAGGAGTAAGCCTTACAGCCCATTGTGCCTGCTCTGCCACTCAATAAGATCATGCTGATCTGATATGGCCTCATATCTCCATATTTCTGTTGGTCCCCCATAACCCTTGACTCCCTGTAGATCATAAATCTGTCTAACTCAACCTTGAATGTTTTCAGTGACTGAGCCTCCACTGCTCTCTGGGGAAGAGAGTTCAAAAGACACATGACCATCTGACTGAAGAAATTCCTCCTCATCATCGTCTTAAATAGGAGGTCCCTAGTTTTTAAATGGTACCCCCTAGTTCTAGATTCCCCCACAAGGGGAAAGACTGTCTCAGGATCCACACTGTCATGTCCCCAATAATTTCAATTTGTTTCAATAAGATCAATTCTCATTCTTCTAACTTAAATGGATATAGGCCCAACCTGCTCCACCTTTCCTCACAAGACAACCCTTTCATCTCAATAATCAGCCTAGTGAATCTTCTCTGAACGTCTTTCAAAAGAAATATGTCCCTCCTTAAGTAAGAAGACCAACACTGTACACTTCCCTACAAGACTTGCCTAATTTTATACTCCAACCCCCCCTTACAATAAAGGCCAACATTCCATTTGCCTTCCTAATTACTTGCTGTACATGCATGCTGATTTTTTTGTGACTCATGTCCAAGGACATGCAGAGATCCCACTGTACTGCAGCATTTTGCAGTCTTTCTCCATTTACATAATACTCTGCTTTTCTATTCTTCCTGCCAAACTGGACAACCTCATTTTCCCACATTACATCCCATCTGCCCAGTTTTCGCCCACTCATTTAATCTATCTGTCCCTTTGCAGACTCTTTCTGTCCTCCTCAAAACTTGCTTTCCTACATATCTTTATATCATCAGCAAATTTGGCTACAATACCTTTCACCCAAGTCATTAATATAGATTGTAAATATTTGAGGTGCAAGCACTGATCCCTGTGGCATTCCACTGATTACAGTTTGCCTGAAAAAGACCCATTTACTCTGACACTGTTTTTTATTGGTTAGCCGATCCTCTATCCATGCTAATATATCAGCCCCAACACCATGGGCTCTGTGTAGAAATTCTCTCCTTACCTGGAGCTTCCTGTCACAGCCCCATTTCCATTCCCTGTGTCTGGTTGTGATATGAATGGGGGCAGGAATATTGGGAGAGTGATGTTGAAGTGTTGGTGGGGGTGAAGGATTCCATATGTTCGATGATGGGCTGGACCAGGACCACTCTTGGATGTGCCAATCCCAGGGTTAAGAGATATTTAAAATTATTAACCTTAAAATAGACTCCAGAAATCTGCCGTAAACATAATGCACATCTGTGAAAATTCACATAGCCACTCAAACTCACTCACCCTCAAACTCTCCCTCACACTCTCACAATCACCCTCACTCATGTTCACATATTCATACCCTCACACACCCACATACATACACACACATCCTCACTCAGACATCCACCTTCAGACACCCTCACACACTGTGGTCTGTAGTGCTTCGTCATCATTGTCTTGATGATACCATGGATGGCGACCAAGGACAGGTCTCTGCATGCCCACAGGCCTGCGGTCACTGGACCTGTGGTGTCCACAATATAAAATACCTGGGGTGACCAGAGTGAGTTGTCGGAGCGACACAAGTATGATGGATCCAAGGATGGAATCTCTGAGCTATTGTACACAGTAAGTTTGGCAGTTGTTTGCTGAACCATCACTTGCCATGTCTGTAGGTACATAAAGTTCAGTGTGCAAAGTGGAAGGAGGTTTACACCTGCACGAGGTATCCAGTTTTACATATGAGTTATGCTGACCCTTCATCTGCTGGCATATAATCTGGACAGTGGCACAGGCTCCTGTTGGTACCACTGTACCAATGCATGCTTTGATGTTCATCATGCTGAATGTTGGCTTGCTCTGTGTGTCGATGGTCTGGTCATCCTCATTATCTGATTGTGTATCTTTAGACATTTTGTAGATCTTGACTTGACATTGTCTGGTCCACGATCCTGGTTGATTGGAATGCTATCCCTGTCTGGCGTCTAGTTGTGTCTTCTCATGACATTGAGCCATTTATTCCAGCCATTGCTTTCTGCATTGTCCTCAGGTTCCACATGTCTTGCACACAGCATTAAATCCTGGGCAGCTTCTGGGTACATGTATGGGCCTGCACACCCACAGTGCTCACTATGCTTGACTGCTTTGGCTGTTGTGCCAATGGTGGATGAATTACACATAGCCTGCAGACTTTGTCTACCCAGTAGCATGGCTTCGTATCTGAGTCTGTTTTGTAGTAACCTTTGGGTTGGTCCAAGAGGTCCTTTTGGGACGCTTCCATTGGGGTACATGCTACCAGGATCTCGATTATTCTACCAGCCAGCTCAGCTGCTATGAAATCACAATCACACCCCTTGTCTCAGCAGCTCCTGGTGAATTGGTTCATGGTCTCTATCAGATGCTGTCTAAAAGACGTGAGCTCCCGATGGTGGATCCTGAAGCTGAGCTTCACTGATAATTGATTTTCAAGTATTGGCCATATTTTATCTGGACTTTTAATCGGTCATTGGATAGACCTGACGTTCAGACTGTGGAGGCCTTCATTGCCTCTAGCAGTTTTAATTTTATGTGGTTCAGAAATATTGAAACCCAGAAAACACAGAACACTGCATTGTCAGAATAAAACAAACTCAGAAAGGAAATCTACTGCCTTCCAATTGAGTGTTGGAAATTTTGTGGTCATCTTTTATCTTTGGGCAGCATTTTTAATGCTTAGCTTTTTGAGAGTTAATTTGGCTCTGGGTTGCAGTACCTTTAGTGACCACTGCCTTAGCTGGTCATAAGTTACTGTTTGAGTGCAATAGTGGCACTGTTGAGCTCTTTCTGATACTTCCCGTGTTTAACTCTAAACTCCAGCAATAAAGCAGTGATTTAGGTGAGGAAATGGCTGCAGACTTAAGAAAGGAAAGAAAACAGTGGAAAAAGCTTTTAGCAGGCTTTTTCTGGCTAGTAGCTGTTATTCTTCTTAGCTCAGTCTGCAGTATTTTACTTTCTCCAGAAGCAGCAATAATGGACTCTCTCCCATCTGTTAGTTCAGTTTAAAATAAAACCCTCCAGACTTTGCTATTTACTCTCTGTTCCTGTTTAAACTTCACAGCATACAGACTTTTACTATTTAAGCTCTCCAACATGCAAAGAATCTTACTGGGACCTAACTCCTACTGGCTGGAGCGAGGTACAACCCCAGAACAGAGGTACGGTGTGTAGAATCCGTACAAAATTCCAGAATCCTTATGTACGGTTAATTTTGTTAGTTCTTTCACTTTCACGCCAACTATGTTCTTCTGCTGGGTGTAGAAGGGCTAAGGCTTGTATTCTACTCAATAAAATCTTTAATCATGCTATCACCCTGCCACCATGTTACATTCTTCTTCTACACTATAAACATACCAGCATGCACAAGGATCGGTGAAAAAATAATGTTTTTTTTTATTTGAAGATAAGTCTACGTACAGATAATGTTCATTGAGAGACTGTGAAGCACATGTCCGACGTGGGCCACTGCTGGTTGCACACTGACTACAAGTCATGGGGCTAATATATCATATCCAGTTGATAATGATTGACAGTAGTTTAAGATACAGACCCTCAAAGGTATTTGCATATCATAGCACAACACACACTCGCATATAAACAATCACACACATTTGCCCTCACACCATTACACAGATCCTCACCCTCAAACATACCCACAATGTTTCTCTCACACACACACATATACAAATGCACTCACACATACAATCACTCTCTCACACACACACACACAAACTCACACACACTGAGGGAGATGTTGTTCTGGTCTTTTACAGAAAAAGAGTGATCGGAGAGAGGGACTCAAAGACAGTGAGACCTGAGGTATAAAGGCATTAATCGATATACCTACAAATAATTGTTGAGTGATATTTCTAAACTTCAAACCTAATGATGTCAACACCAGTATGAGCACAACAACCACAACTGCAGTAAAAATCTGCAGCTTGCGGGACTACAGCTCTGAGCTGATGAGCTGGAGCCCAAGTTTCCAACACCACAATGCATTGTGGAGGGAAAAAGTTATCTGAAGGCAGTCACATCACTGAGGCTGGGCACATCACATTCCGTGGGGGTGTGAGGGGATTTCACTCTGGGCTGTGAATAGTCGGAGTAGCTCACACTTTCTTCACTCCTTCCACGGTGTAAGCCTGGAACACCAACCCACGAGGGAAGGTCTGAGCTGTTAGTGCAGATACCATCTAACCCAGAGGGCTGATATATCATCTCTCAGCATCCACTCAGTGAGTGAGCTCAGTTCTCCCACAGGAGAATCACAATCACACTTTGTCCAACCACAAACCTCTCACTTTATTGACAGAAGTGATGAGACTGGTGATTACACACAGACTGTTTGAAGTTTCCAATATCTCACCAAATGCTGTGTTTCTTTTTGCACCCTTTGCTTTGTGTGTTTGTCTCTGCTCAGTTTACCCGAGGATATCGGTTTCTGCAAATGGAGACCTGCATTGGCACCACACGCCGTCCAGTATCTCAACCATGTGCAGCCTTCCACACTGAGACTTAGCACTTCTAAGAGTACAGTAAACATAATGGTTATACTATTGGACTGGTAAACCAGGGTCTGGACTAGTGGCCTGATGATCTAGATTCAAATCCCAACATAGCATCTGGGAATTTAAATTCAATTAATGAAGTCAACCAGTTAATAAATATGGAACTGAAAGCTAATCTCAGTAATGGTGGGCATGAAACTACCACTGATTGTTATGAAAACCTATCTGCTTCACTAATGTACTTTAGAAAAGGAAATCCACTATCCTTACTTGGACTGGTCTACATGTGACCCCAGACCCACAGCAATGTAACTCTCCTCTGAAGTAGCCTAACAAGCCGGTCAGTGATACTCCACCGCTCATCAGCATCTTCTCAAGTGCAACTAGGGATGGGCAACACATTTTGGCCTTGTCAGTGAAGCTCACATCCCATGAAAATATTTACAAAAAACTATTCAGAAATGGTTTATTGGATAATGATCAGGAGTGGATCTGACAGGGATTGGGGACTACAAGGAGAGGGTAAATTGAGGCCCAGATTCAGGGCCTATCACTTACCTGGAGATAGGGTTGGGAGCTACAGTGGACTCTGGTGTGTACTCAAGTTTGCAAAAGTGTGAAAAAAAAATTACACTATGACATCACAGGAATGCCTTCAGTTGATTGGCTGGTGAGTATTGTAGCTTTGTTACCCTTTCTCCAAAGTTACAGAGTTAGTCCAACGAGCTGGGAAATTAAAAAGTCCAATCATTTTTTTAAATAACAGGAGTTTTACTTAACCCCAATTATTTCAGTAAAGCAATTCCATAAAGGTCCCTATCTTTAAGCAACATCAGCAGAAGGGAAGTGAGTAGCTGGTGAGTTTTCCTTTTTTAAGTACAGTAGTAAGGTTTATTATCTAACAGAGGAATGGCAGGGCAGTTTGGGTCCCTGGAGTGCACATCCTGTTCCACGTGGGAACTCCAGGATACTTACTGTGTCCTTGATTGCCACAGGAGCAGGAAGTGTCATCAGCAGCAGCAATTTGAGCTATGGGTCTCAGAGCTTGAGCAGCTGCTGGTGTCACTGCAAAACATTCATGAGATTGAGAGATTCATGGATAGCATGCTTATAGATGTGGTCATTCTGCAGCTTAAGCATTTATAGGGAGAGAAGGATTGGGTGATGACCAGGTAGTTAAGAAACAGGCAGGCAGTGCATCCCACTCTCCAACCGTATTCAGTTCTGAATACTAATGAGAGTGATGGTTCATCTGGGGAGTGCAACCAGAGACAAGTTAGGGCAATAGACAAGCATTTCTGCATCTGCAAACCTGAATCCAGGATGGTGTGTTGCCTCCCTGCTGAACAAAGCAGTGACTGTATATGATTCGGGAGGATTTGAACTAACTTGGCAGGGATGTGGGAACCAGGAGGTAATATGAGTGGAATACCAAGGTGCACAAAATACCTTGAAAGGCAGATAGTGCTAGAGTAGGGAATAGTAAGTTATTAGGTGCATCAGGATTACTGTGCATGTATGTGAATGCACCAAGTGTGGTCAATAAGATTGGTGAGTTACAGGCACAGGTTGCCTGTGGAAATATGATGCTGTGGCTATAACAGAGACCTGGCTGAAAGGAGGAGAAGATTTGGTGTTATACATTCCTGGATACAAAGTGTTCAGGTAGGTTAGGGAAGGAAGAAATGGGGGCTGGCATTTATAAAGGAGAACATTGCAGTGCTGCAAGAAGATGTCCCACAGGGGGCAAGCATAGAATCTATTTGGCTGGAGTAAAGTGTAATGGGGCTAAGACCTCACATTCTTGACTGTCTGTGACCCTCAAACAATAAGAGCTATTTGGTAGCATCATAGCACCTTGCATCTTGTTATCTCTGAAGAGATGCTAGAGATCCCTCTGGGCTGCAGATACAAAATCTAAAGAGAATTATACAAAGCCATCCACTAGTCTGCTAAGACAAAGGGACCTGCAATCTTCCTTTGAAATTCTTAATGGATGGAGCATTAACAATCTCAGGGCTGCAGACAAAAGGACATAGATCCTTTGTCAAAGTCAAAGTGGAGAGGTGGGAGTCATGTGATATGACCCCCCCACCCCCCACCCCTGCTATGCTGGGAGGGTCAGTTATGTTGTCTTGCTGTACTGAAAATCAGTCTGCCATCTTCCACCTGCCAAACAGAACTAGAGATCTATCCAGGCTTGAATATGAGGCCCCCATCTACACTGTTTCTACCAGAACATTTGAACTTCTATATCATTGCCTGGAAGACTAATTCATTTCTGTGTGCCTATCTCATCATGGAAGTGATCTCTGCTGGAAAAGTGAATTATCCAGCATCAGTCTTCAACCTGCCAACCTCTGTGAAGGAATTCACCATTGGACTTTGATTCTGGCCTCACAAGAAACAGTAATTCTTTATCCTGTGGTCTCTGTCCTGTAAATCACTATCAACCTCTTTTATTGTACGAAAGGACAGGGACACCACTTCTCATGTTTTGAGTATGCGCGAATAAACCAACCCTCTGAGTTCACCCTATCTCAAGTTTTCTGTCAGGTTATTAATAGAAATTGGATCACACCACATCTGAGGGGTTGGGAAATATGCCACCCCTTATAAAGGGGGAAGCAAATCAAAATACATTTCTGTTGACGGACAGGCATGAGAGAAAAATCAGCACTGTTTAAATTAAACTCCCTCCTGTCCATAACAGAAAGAATAAAAAGAAACACGACCAGACCAACTCAGCAAAAAATGACCTTTCTGTCCATGGCTTGATGCAGTGTTGCACTGAAGCTGAACTCACACTCGAGGAACAACACCTTATCTTGTGATTCAGCACTCTGCAGCCATCTGCGCTCAACATTGAGTTCAACAATTTTGGATCATAACCGCTACCTCAATCTTGTTCCAGGTGCTTTCTTCCCTTTTTTGCTGCGTTGATTCCGTCTTTTCTTTTCTTTATTCCTTCATGTTGTGTTAAGACAGTTGCTATGTAACCATTCACACCTCATTTGGACACAGCCTTTGCTTCTTTACTTTACACACAACCATCCTTTTTGGCTGTTTCATCTTGAAATATTGTTATTTAATCTCCCCTAACCTCCACCCTACCGCAGACCTTTCCTTTGGTTCTTCAGTCCCTTCCCATTTCCACTGGCTTAAAAACTCTTACCTTTCTGTCTTTCTTCAGTTCTGAAGAAAGATCATTGACCTGAAACATTAACTCTGTTTCTCTTTCCACAGATGCTGCCAGACCTGCTGAGTTTTTCCAGTACTTTTTGTCTTTGTTACAAAAACAAGGAGGTTTTGTTAAATCTATGTAAAACACTGGTTAATCCTCAGTTGGAGTATTGTGTCCAATTCTGGGCACCGCACTTTAGGAAGGATGTGAATGCATTAGCAACGATCGAGAAAAGATTCACAAGAATGGTTTCAGGGATAAGGAACTTCGGTCACAGAGATAGGTTGGAGAAGCTGGGACACTTTTCTTTGGAGGAGAAGGTTGAGAGGAGATTTGATACAGGTATTCAGAACCATGAGGGTTATTGATAGGGAGAAACTGTTCCCATTGACAGGATGATCAAGAACCAGAGGGACACAGATTTAAGGTAATTGTCAAAAGAAGCAATGGCAACATGAGGAGAAATTATTTCACACAGCGAATGGTTAGGATCCGGATGCCTGAGTGTGTGGTGGAGGCAGATTCAATCATGTTTATCCAAAGGGAATTGGATTGTTATCTGAAAAGAATGAACATGCAGGGTTACGGGGGAAGTCCAAGGGGTGGTGATAGGTGCATTGCTCCTTCAGAGTGCTAGCACGAACACAACATGCCAAATGGCCTCTTTCTGTACTGTAACCATTCTATGATTCTCTCAGGTGAGTGAAGCTTGCTCTATTTTCAAATCTGCCAGAAAAGTAGCAGGATAAACAGAAAAGGACATAGTTCCTAGGGACACCACTATCCACATCCCACCAAATCCAACAATTCCTAGTTCCTCCTACTGTCTACTTGCTGTCACAACATACTTGCCATCCAATGACTCCTCAAACTCGGGGTTTCATTTCTTTAGTGTTATTCTTGCTCAATTTTTCAGTGCGACAGAGGCGAGGCAGAGCAGTGACAGAGTGGAGACACAGTGGAGGCAGAGTGGAGAGACAGTTTATTTTAATTCATTTCTTACAGGATGTGGGCTTTGCTGGCTGTGCCAGCATTTATTGCTCATCCTAGTTGCCCTTGAGAAGGTGGTGGTGATCCGCCCTCTTGAGCCGCTGCAGTCCATGTGGTGTAGGTACACTCACAGAGCTGTTAGGGAAGGAGTTCCAGGATTTTGACCCAATGACAGTGAAGGAACGGTGATATATTTCCAAGTCAGGATGGTGAGTGAATTGGAGGGGAAATTGGAGGTGATATGTGCCTGCTGCCCTTGCCTTCTAGGTGGTAGTGGTCATGGGTTTGAAAGGTGCTGTCAAAAGAGACTTGGTGAATTCCTGCAGTGCATCTTGTAGATGGTACACACTGCTGCTACTGTGCGTTGGTGGTGGAGGAAGTGAATGTTTGTGGAAGGAGTGCAAGTGTGGACAGAGACAGAGCAGATCCAGAATCACACAGTGCAGAAGAGGTCCTTCGGCCCATCGAGTCTGCACCGACACATGAGAAACACCTGACCTACCTACCTAATCCCATTTACCAGCACTTGGCCCATAGCCTTGAATGTTATGACGTGCCAAGTACTCATCCAGGTACTTTTTAAAGGATGTGAGGCAACCTGCCTCCACCACCCTCCAGGCAGCGCATTCCAGTCACCACCCTCTGGGTAAAAAAGTTTTTCCTCACATCCCCCCTAAACCTCCTGCCCCTCACCTTAAAATTATGTCCCCTTGTGACTGACCCTTCAACTAAGGGGAACAGCTGCTCCCTATCCACCGTGTCCATGCCCCTCATAATCTTGTACACCTCAATCAGGTCACCCCTCAGTCTTCTCTGCTCCAACAAAAATAACCCAAGCCTTTCCAACCTCTCTTCATAACTTAAATGTTTCATCCCAGGCAACATCCTGGTGAATCTCCTCTGCACTCCCTCCAGTGCAATCACATCCTTCCTATAATGTGGCGACCAGAACTGCACACAGTATTCCAGCTGTGACCTCACCAAGGTTCTATACAACTCCAACATGACATCCCTACTTTTGTAATCTATGCCTCGATTGATAAAGGCAAGTGTCCCATATGCCTTTTTCACCACCCCACTAACATGCCCCTCCGCCTTCAGAGATCTATGGACACACATGCCAAGGTCCCTTTGTTCCTCAGAACTTCCCAGTGTCATGCCATTCATTACTTCCTTAATAAATTACTCCTTCCAAAGTGTATCACCTCACACTTTTCAGGGTTAAATTCAATCTGCCAGTTATCTGCTCATTTGACTATCCCGTCTATGTCTTCCTGCAGCCCAAGACACTCAACCTCACTGTTAACCACCCGGCCAATCTTTGTTTCATCCGCAAACTTACTACTACTACCCCCCACAGTCATCTATGTAATTTATATAAATGACAAATAATAGGGGACCCAGCACACATCCCTGTGGTACGCCATTGGGGTCCAGAGTGGAGCAGAGACAGGGAAGACAGAGGGGAGATGGACTGCAGGTAGTACAGAGACAGACTGCAGATAGTGCAGAGACAGAGTGGAGACAGAGCGCAGACAGTGCAGAGACAGAGCAGGAACTCACTGCAGATAGTGCAGAGACAGAGTGGAGACAGAGCAGAGACAGACTGTAGATAGTGCAGAGACAGAGCAGAGACAGACTGTAGATAGTGCAGAGAGAGTGGAGACAGAGCGCAGGTAGTGCAGAGACAGAGTGGAGACAGAGCGCAAATAGTGCAGAGACAGAGCGCAAATAGTGAAGAGACAGAGCGCAAATAGTGAAGAGACAGAGCGCAAATAGTGAAGAGACAGAGCGCAAATAGTGAAGAGACAGAGCGGAGACAGAGCGGACAAAAAGCAGAGACAGTGTGGAGATACCACATAGACAGAACCGAGACAGAGCTGGGGCAAGCTGGAGACCAAGCAGAGATGGATGTTACAAAAGTACAATAATTTCATTTTTTTCTGGTTTATTCTGAAGTACGTTTATGGATGTAAGTACAAGTGGTTCTCTCTGTGTGATTTAATTACATTTGGGCCTGCATCTTACCCATGTCGGGCAGGCCGGGCACGAGCGGGCAGGGGTGATCGGCTGTTCAACGCTGTTTTATGTAGGCTGGCCAATTAAGGCTTGCCCAGCGTGACGCACAGCCGGTAGTGCTCAGCGCTCCCTGTGCTGGCGGGGGGAGGAGGGAGAGTCGGGGCCTGCGCTCTTTCACACATGTACACAAAAGAGCGCAGGAATCACCCTGAGGCACGAAGCTGCCTCATGGAGATTAGGGTAATAATAAAACTATTGAATAACTGAGCGAAAAAATTATTTGAACATGTCCACTCATGTGACATTGTCAAAGGAGCTGGGACATGTTTGTACATTTAGCAAAATTTATTTAATTATTTTATTAAACCTTCAGGAAACCTCATCCCACCTGTGGATGGCATTTCCTAAACAACATGAAGGCTGCTTGGGCCCTTCGCCTGCCCAACAACCTTAAGGTTGAACAGGCAGCATTGGTAACAACTTTAGTTGGTACTTTAATGGCCTTAATAGGCCATTGACAGTTCGGCAGGTACACAGCCGCCTCCGGAATGCACACGCCGAATGAAATATCGAAATGATGCGCAATGACATCAGGTCGCACACCTGACATCATCGCGTGCTGTTTTGCACGTCGGCATGTTGGGCCCGCCCCCGCATGCCAACAGCAATATTCTGGCCTTGGAGTCAAGTAGGCTGCAAACTTGAAATCATCAAAAGAAGCTAGGTATAGAAATGTGCTCGGTGAGTTCTTGCAGTGCATCTTATAGATGGTACACGCTGCTGCTACTGTGCATTAGAGGTGGAGGGATTGAATGTTTGTGGAAGGGGTGCCAATGTAGCAAGAGACAGGACAGAGCCAGAATGGTGACAGACTGCAGACAAGTTGGAGACAGACTGGAGACAGGGAAATGACCGAAAAATGAGAGAGCAGAGACAGTCTCAGACAGACAGAGTGGTCGTGGGTTTGAAAGGTGTAATTAAAGGAGCCTTGGTGAATTCCTGCAGTGCATCTTATAGATGGTACACACTGCTGCCTGTTTGCATCAGTGGTGGAGGGAGTGATTGTTTGTGGATGTTGTGCCAATCAAGCGGGCTGCTTTGTGCTGGATGGTGTCAAGCTTCTTGAGTGTTGTGAGAACTGCATTCATCTAGGTAAGTGGAGAGTATTCTATCACACTCCTGACTTGTACCTCCAAGATGATGGACAGGCTTTGGAGAGTCAGGAGGTGAGTTACTCACCGCAGGATTCCTAGCCTCTGACCTGCTTTTGTAGCCATAGTATTTATATGGCTAGTCCAGTTCAGTTTCTGGTCAATGGTAACCCCCAGGATGTTGATAGTGGGGGATTCAGTGATGGTAATACCATTGAACATCAAGAGGTGATGGTTGGATTCTATCTTACTGGAGATGGTCATTGGCCTGACACTTGTGTGGTGCAAATGTTACTTGCCACTTGTCAGCCCAAGCCTGGATATTGCCCAGGTCTTGCTGCATTTGGACATGAACTGTTTCAGTGTCTGAGGAGTCATGAATGGTGCTGAACATTGTGCAATCATCAGCGAACATCCCCACTTCTGACCTTATGATGGTAGAAAGGTCATTGATGAAGCAGCTGAAGATGGTTGGGCTGAGGACACTACCCCGAGGAACACCTGCAGTGATATCCTGGAGCAGAGATGACTGACCTCCAACAACCACATCCATCTTTCTTTGTGCTAGGTATGACTCCAAACAGTGGACAGTTTTCCCCGATTCCCATTGACTCCAGTTTTGCTAGGGCTCCTTGATGCCACACTTGGTCAAATGCTGCCCGGATGTCAAGGGCAGTCATTCTCACCTTACCTCGAGAGTTCAGGTCTTTTGTCCATGTTTGAACCAAGGCAGTAATGAGGTCAAGAGCTGAGTGGCCCTGGCGGAACCCAAACTGGGCAGGTTATTGCTAAGCAAGTGCGATTTGATAGCATTGTTGATGACCCCTTCCATCACTTTACTGATGATCAAGAGTAGTCTGATGGGGCAGTAATTGGCCAGGTTGGATTTGTCCTGCTTTTTGTGTACAGGACATGCCAGGGCAATTTTCCATATAGCCAGGTAGATGCCAGTGTTGTAGCTGGACTGGAACAGCTTAGCTAGGGTTGTGCCAAGTTCTGGAGCACAAGTATTCAGTACTATTGCCAGAATGTTGTCAGGGCCCATAGCCTTTGCAGTATTCAGTGTGTTCAGCCTTTTCTTGATGTCACGTGGAGTGAATCGAATTGGCTGAATCAAATAGTCCTATCCCTCCCTTTTGAAGGAACACACCTTGACTGTGCCCAAACGATCTCCTCTTTGAAGGTAGCCCATTGGTCAGCTACTATTTTTACCACCAACCTTTGGTTACAGTCTTTCCAGCCCAGCTCCAGTCTTGCCCCACTAAAGTCCACTCTCTGCCAGTTGATTATTCTTTCTCTGGATTGACCAAAGTCATTTTCCACTGTCATCCTAAACATTAAGATACAATCATCACTGTCCCCTAAGTGTTCCCCCACTGTCACTTGACTTACTTGGCCCACCTCATTCCCAAGAACCAGGTCTAGCAGGGCCTCCTTTCTTGTTGGACTGGACACATACTGCTGTAGAAAATTCTCCTGAACACAATCTAGGAACTTTTGTCCCTCTCTGCCCCTAACAGTACCACTATCCCAGTCTATATACGGGTAATTAAAGAGCCCATTCTAACTAGTCTATGATGTCTACACATCTCTGTAATTTCCTTGCAGATTTGTTCCTCTATATCTTCTATATGGTCTATATATTACACTGAACAATGTAATTGCACCCTTCTCATTCCTTAGCTCTAGTCAAATCAATTCTGTCCTTGAATCCTCTGACACATCCTCTTTCTACAGTACTGCAATACTCTCCTTAACCAAAAATGCCACCCCTCCTCCTGTTCGCCCTTTCCTATCTTTTTTGAACACCTTGTAACCAGGAATATTTAACACCCAGATCTGCCCTTCCTTAAACCAGGTTTATGTTATCGCCATAACATCATAATCTGTGCCTTTAACTCTGCAATTTTATTAACTGTACTCCATGCATTCACATACATGCAGTGTAACCCTTAGACTTCATTACTTGCTCCCTTCCTCTGACTCTATCTATTAACCTACTGTTCTCTATTTTAGTGCTATCTGCCTCTCCCAGCACTCCCTGCACCCTGGTATTACTTTCTAATGTTCGCTCCTGGTTCCCACACCCCTGCTGAGTTAGTTTAAACCCTCCCCAACAACATTAGCAAAACGAACCACGAGGAATTCCGTCCCGGCTCTGTTCAGGTGCAACCCGTCCGGCTTGTACAGGTGCCACCTCCCCCAGAGCCAGTCCCAGTGTCCCAGGGACGTAAAGCCCTCTTTCCTGCTCCATCTTTCCAACCACACATTCATCTTATCTTCCTATTTTGGTATTTACTTGCACATGGCACTGGGAGTAATCCCGAGATTACTACTTTAGAGCTCCTGTTTGCTAATTTTCTGCCTAGCTCTCTAGATTCTGATTTCAGGACCACATTCCCTTTCCTGTTTCATTAGTACCAATGTGAACCATGGCATCTGGCTGTTCATCCTCCCCCACAAGAATGTCCTGCAGCCGTTCTGTGACATCCTTGACCCTAGTGCGAGGGAGGCAACAAACAATCCTGGAGTCATGATGACGGCCGCAGAAATGCCCGTCTGCTCCCCTAACTAAAGAATGCCCCATCAGTACAGCCCTTCCCCTCTTCTTCCTCCCCTCCTGTACAGCTGGGCCAGTGCAGTGCCATGGGCTTGGCTCTTGCTGCACTCCTCCAAGGGTCCATCACTCTCACCAATATCAAGGTTAGTGAACAGAACCTCTGGAGACTCCTGCACTACCTGCCTGTTTCTCCTGGGCTGCCTGGTGGTCACCCATTCCTTCTCTACCTACCTGCCCCTAACTTGTGGTGTGACCACCTGTCTGAATGTGCTATCCACATAGTTCTCTACCTCACAGATGCAGCTCAGTGATTCCAGCCGCTGCTCAAGCTCTGAAACACGGAGCTCAACCTTGTGTAGCTGGTGACACTTCCTGCACATGGGCTCACCTGGTTCAAGAGAAGTGTCCACGACTCCCCACATGCCCCAGGATGGACATTCTGCTTGGCTGAGCTGTCCTGCCATGCCTTAACCTTAAAATTTTAAATCACTTTTTTACTTAAACTTTAGTTACTCTTATTTACTTTAACCTTACTCTTGTACTATTAAATATAAATTGGAGATTAATAGAAAGTAGTAATTCTGTGCCCTTACTCAGCTCCCTTTCCTGTGCCTATAAATTCTTACATTTCCTGTGCTTGGAATTTACTGTGTTTAGAAATTTACATTTTTGTACTCGCGATGTTTTCAATCTCCTGACTGTCTCGCCACTCACACTGTTTTATCCCCTGAACTCTCGAGTAGAGACAGACTGCAGACAAGTAGAGATAGAGCGGAGACGGTGAAGGGGCAAAGCTGAGGCAGAGGGAAGATGGAGCGGAGATGGAGGAGAACAAGGCTGCATAGCCAATCAATGGAGAATGATCTCAGTCACTGGAAGCTGGAGGATTGTCTATTCTGAGCATCACATTGTAATATTGACTTAAAGGTTGTCAGAATCGCTGATTGTAAAACTTGTTGTATTTTAGTGTTAATCAAGGAAATTAGAGAAGTAATTAGTCTTGGTTGATCACATCTCCGATTACTCTAAAGAGCTAAGGAGTTACAATTCCCCTATAAACCTCTTGCTATTTCTTTGTTAATGTCCACTCTGAAACTTCCATTTCACCTTTGCCCTTGACTTTCCACATCTTTTCAAATTCACTGGTCTTTCCCTTTACTGCCCCCTTCCCACACCCACACCTCTATAATTATCCTTTGCTTTGAGTCTCTTTGTTACTGACAGTTACAAGTTTGACTGGTTCCAACCCCTGATATCATCACAAAATCTGTCTCCACAAAAACCCCCCCCGTGGTTTTGGGGGGTGGGGGTGGGGGGGGGGGGGGGTGGAAATTGGCATTGACGAAAAGTCCAGAAATAGTTCTGATGATGTGAGCAGTTTGAGCTGAGTTTCCTGTATAAATGGAGCAGCAGAAAGGTGCGAGTCAGTCAGGTGTGGACAGCCGAGCACTGCTCTCAAACTCACCCGCAATGAAACTGCTTCTCATCATCCTGGCTGTCGGTCTCGCCATCAGCATCTGCTCCCAGCAAGCCTCAGCGGGTCAGTTCATCACTTCCTCCTTCATTCACTCATTTACTCTCTCCTTCACTCTGTGCTTTCTATATACTTTACATGGTGTACATCTGTATCTAGAACTAGAGTGTTTGAAATGTGTTGAAAGGGTATGGCAGTTTGTGAGGAGCAGCCATTAATAATCATTCATTTACCATCTCTATATTTCAGCTCCCAATGTTCCTGTTGGCTCTCTGTGCTGTCACCGTTACACCAAAAGAGCACTGCCACAATCTCGTCTTGTGAGCTACCTGAGAGTTCCCAGCACATTTTATTGTTCTCAATCTGCTGTCATGTAAGTATTGTTCACAGGGCATTCACTACTCCCTGAAAGTGTTTCTCTGTGAGAGACTCGCTACACTGTGATTGGCTGCTGCATAAATCCACTCTTTCTATATTATAATCTTCCTTTGGATCTACTGTGGCCCACCACAAAAATCTGATCTTTCAATTTCACAGATTTAAGACTGTAGCAGATCGGCTGTTGTGTGCCAGTCCAGAGGATCAATGGGTCCAGGATCGAGTGAGGGAGCTGGATAGGAAGTTGCAGGATCAGTGACACTAATCTTCCTGAACAAGCAGCGGTTTGGTGATGGCTGTGTAAGAGGAAATGCTGAAGATTTGCTAACTTTGTATTGACTCCATGTTTCCTGAAGCTGCAGTTGATGTTTATTGTAGTGTCTATGACATAGAGGCTTATATTAATACAATATTAACATAATATTAATGTAAGGATAGAATTCATTCCTCTTTCATTATTGGTCAAATTGTCCAGATCCTGTATTGTGCTAGATTTTGAGTTTCAATCACTTGCGTTTTGATTTCTGAAATGGATTCCAATAAAATCAGTTCTCTTTTGAACCCAAACTTATTGATGGTGATTTTTGCGAGTTTAATTTTCTCTGGGGACCTCAGTCAATGTGGATTTAGAAGAGTAGAATTCTGTAGGGAAACTCAGCAGCTCTGAGCTTTGTGTCTGCTGCCCCTCTGTCACAGTCAGCCCTGCCTCCTTCACCCTGGAGGCAACTGGTGGTCCATGTCAGAATCTGGTCACCCCTCTACCCTCCCCCACCTCCCTCTCGCAACCTCCTGCAGTAATGTTCTCCTGTCACAAAAACAGAATTACCTGGAAAAACTCAGCAGGTCTGGCAGCATCAGCGGAGAAGAAAAGAGTTGACGTTTCGAGTCCTCATGACCCTTCAGGAACCGGCATCAAGTATTAGGGAAATGACTATGCCTCCAATTCCTGTTTTAACATTAACCAATCCAGACTCATTAACGGTTTACTACTGCGGTGCAATCTCTACCCAGCGAGATCCACCTTAAACCAAGGCAGACAACACTATAACAAATCCTGCAGGAGATGTGAGGCCCCCTTCGAATCACTGGCTCACATCTCCGGCAGCTGTCTGTTTGTGACAAATGCAAGAATCAAAAGACATAACAAAATCCTGGACTGCTTGCAGCAGTTTATCGCCAAATAAGGCTGGACATCTCACCTGGAACCGAGGCTCTTCGGAAAGGACGGGACCCTTTGGAAGCCTGATCTGGTCCTCGTCAAGGACGCGGTGGTGGATGTTACAGTACGTTTCGAAGATAATAACAAATCGTCGGAGAAAGCTTGGGCCGAAAAAGAGCACAAATACCAACATCTGGTGGATGAGATACTGGAACTGACAGGCGGCAAATCAGTAAAATACTTCAGATTCATCATGGGAGCGAGAGGGAAGTGGTTTGACAAGAATAACAGCCTCATGCAATTCCTGAAGATCGATAAATACAAATCCTTCGCCCAGCTTACTTCGAGACTGACGATCTCCCTGACATTGGAACTTTTACAGATCTTTGGAGACCAGTAGTCAGAGAATCGTTTCACTGAGACCACCTGTAGAGATGTCACAAGACCCAAGATGAAGGACGAAAAGGCTCCACGAGATGGGTATTGTATATCTCCAGGGTGGGAAGCCTAACGCCTGATCCCCAGTAGGTGGGTAAGGTGGATAATTTGTACATAATGGTTAAATGAACTTGTATAGTCTGGCATAATGGTTGGTTTTTACCTTGTTTAATTGTTTGGGAAGTGGTGACACAGTGTTAATTATAATTATGTTAACTAAATACAGCTTTTTCCTTGGGTTAATGCAAATAATTAATAAAAGAACACACTTTCAGATGATGTGATTCAGGGTAGGTCTTCGGACCACTAACCATGTGATCGGCTACCTAGTTTCATCAGTACCTAAGTGACAAACATCCACGCTTACCAAATTTTATGTACTGAAAATCAAGATCAGGAGACCCAGAGCTCCGCTTCCACCTGATTCACTGCCCTCACCTGGCTCTGGGATCCTTGCTGAAATCCATTAACTTCTGATCAAGCAGTAAATTAGATTGATAGGTTTACCTCCACAAAGCTCCAAAAGCTGGTAGACAGGTATATAAAAAATCCAAACGGTTAGTGGAATGTTGGCCTTAACCTCAAAAGATGCTGGAATACATAGGGGTGGAAGTTATATTATGATTATAAGAACTCTGGTTAGACTCTGTTTCAAACTACATGGATTTCTGGACACTGCACTGTATGAAAGATATATTATCACTGCAGATAAAGCAGAAAAATACCAGAGTTTAAAGAGAGGCATCATAGAAACACAAATCACAGCATGGAACAAGGCCTTTGACCAATTGCATTTGTAGTGTTCAATATTTGATGATGTGAGCCTGTTATTATTGATGCTCACTGTGCTGGATTGATTAAGCCCGGAGAAAAGTAAATAAACAGTAGGAAGAGCTGGAAGCCTGAGCTGAAGCATGGAGTAGACATTGTAAAGCACTGTAAATAAAATTCCTATGCACATCTAAGTTGTGTCATCTCTGAGATATAAAATATACAACAATGTCTGTGTCAGAATGTTAGAATTTCTAATTAGTGTCATTCCCCTACTCAATCCCCAAAGGCCTGAATATGTTTCCTCTTCAAGTATCAAGTCTCAGTAATGGTGATCATGAAACTATCATCAATTGTTTAAGAACACATCTGGTTCAGTAATGCCCTTTAGGGAAGGAAATCTGCCATCCTACCTGGTCTGGCCTACATGTGACTCCAGGCCCACAGCAATGTGGTTGACTCTTAGCTTCCCTCTGAAATGGCCGAGCTACACACTCAGTTCAAGGGCAATTAGGGATGGGAAACAAATGCTGGCCTTGCCAGGGACACCCACATGAAAGAATAAAGAAAAAAAAATGAATTGCATTTGTTTGTGTTGCCGCTCCTCTCCTCATTATACCTATCAAATTGAATCATTCCAAACTTCTGTATATTAAATTTCATTTTTTTTCTTTATTCGTTCATTGGATGTGGGTGTCACTAGCAAGGTCAGCATTTATTGCCAATCTCTAATTGCCCTTGAACTGAGCGTGTAGCTTGGCCATTTCAGAGGGAAGCTAAGAGTCAACCACATTGTTGTCGTGGTGGGATTTGAACCCATGTCTCCCAGAATATTAGTCTGGGTCTCTGGTTATTAAAACGAGGTCCTCCGGAATTCTCTTACAATTCCCCTCATTGTTTGCTATATTTCCAACATTCATATCATCATATCATGATGTTGTATATACCAAATCCAGGCTATTAATATGTTTCAGAAAGAGCAGTGGTCCTATTATCAATCCCTGGAGAATACCACTTTCCAGGCTGAAAAACAATTCCCCATTTCAGTCCAAAACAAAAACAGAATTACCTGGAAAAACTCAGCAGGTCTGGCAGCATCAGCGGAGAAGAAAAGAGTTGACGTTTCGAGTCCTCATGACCCTTCAACAGAACTGGGTGAATCCAAGGAGAGGGGTGAAATATAAGCTGGTTTAAGGTGGGGGGGGGTGCACGGTTGGGTGGGGGGAGAGAAGTGGAGGGGGGTGGTGTGGTTGTAAGGACAAGCAAGCAGTGATAGGAGCAGATAATCAAAAGATGTCACAGACAAAAGAACAAAAGAACACAGAGGTGTTGAAATTGGTGATATTATCTAAACAAATGTGCTAATTAAGACTGGATGGTAGGGCACTCAAGGTATAGCTCTAGTAGAGGTATAAAAGATTTAAAAATAATGGAAATAGGTGGGAAAAGAAAAATCTATATAAATTATTGGAAAAAACAAAAGGAAGGGGGAAGAAACAAAGGGGGTGGGGATGGAGGAGGGAGTTCAAGATCTAAAGTTGTTAAATTCAATATTCAGTCCGGAAGGCTGTAAAGTGCCTAGTCGGAAGATGAGGTGCTGTTCCTCCAGTTTGCGTTGAGCTTCACTGGAACAATGCAGCAGGACAAGGAAAGACATGTGGGCAAGAGAGCAGGGTGGAGTGTTAAAATGGCAAGCGACAGGGAGGTTTGGGTCATTCTTGCCGACTGACCACAGGTGTTCTGCAAAGCGGTCGCCCAGTTTACGTTTGGTCTCTCCAATGTAGAGGAGACCGCATTGGGAGCAACGAATGCAGTAGACTAAGTTGGGGGAAATGCAAGTGAAATGCTGCTTCACTTGAAAGGAGTGTTTAGGCCCTTGGACGGTGAGGAGAGAGGAAGTGAAGGGGCAGGTGTTGCATCTTTTGCGTGGGCATGGGGAGGTGCCATAGGTGGGGATTGAGGAGTAGGGAGTGATGGAGGAGTGGACCAGGGTGTCCCGGAGGGAACGATCCCTATGGAATGCCACCAGGGGGGATAAAGGGAAGATGTGTTTGGTGGTGGTATCATGCTGGAGTTGGCAGAAATGGCGGAGGATGATCCTTTGAATGCGGAGGCTGGTGGGGTGATAAAGTGAGGACAAGGGGGACCAAACATTTTTCTGGGAGGGAGGAGAAGGCATGAGGGCGGATGCGCGGGAGATGGGCCGGACACTGTTGAGGGCCCTGTCAATGACCGTGGGTGGAAAACCTCGTTAAGGAAGATGGAGGACATGTCAGAGGAACTGCTTTTGAAGGTAGCATCATCAGAAAAGATACGATGGAGGCAAAGGAACTGAGAGAATGGGATGGAGTCCTTACAGGAAGTGGGGTGTGAGGAACTGTAGTCAAGGTAGCTGTGGGAGTCGGTAGGCTTGTAATGGATATTGGTGGACAGTCTATCACCAGAGATTGAGACAGAGAGGTCAAGGAAGGGAAGGGAAGTGTCAGAGATGGACCACGTGAAAATGATGGAGGGGTGGAGATTGGAAGCAAAATTAATAAATTTTTCCAAGTCCCGACGAGAACATGAAGCAGCACCAAAGTAATCATCGATGTAACGGAGAAAGAGTTGTGGAAGGGGGCCGGAGTAGGACTGGAACAAGGAATGTTCCACATACCCCATAAAGAGAAAGGCATAGCTGGGGCCCATGCGGGTACCCATAGCCACACCTTTTATTTGGAGGAAGTGAGAGGAGTTGAAGGAGAAATTGTTAGTGTGAGAACAGGTTCAGCCAGACGGAGGAGACTAGTGGTGGATGGGGATTGTTCGGGCCTCTGTTCGAGGAAGAAGCTAAGGGCCCTCAGACCATCCTGCTGGGGGAAGGAGGTGTAGAGGGGTTGGACGTCCATGGTGAAGAGGAAGCGGTTGGGGCCAGGGAACTGGAAATTGTTGATGTGACATAAGGTGTCAGAGGAATCACAGATGTAGGTGGGAAGGGACTGGACAAGGGGAGAGAGAAGGGAGTCAAGATAATGAGAAATGAGTTCTGTGGGGCAGGAGCAGGCTGACACGATCGGTCTACCGGGACAGTTCTGTTTGTGGATTTTGGGCAGGAAGTAGAAGCGGGCCGTCTGAGGTTGGGCGACTATCAGGTTGGAAGCTGTGGGAGGAAGATCTCCAGAGGAGATGAGGTCAGTGACAGTCCTGGAAACAGTGGCTTGATGTTCAGTGGTGGGGTCATGGTCCAGGGAGAGGTAGGAGGAAGAGTCTGCGAGTTGACGCTTAGCCTCCGCGAGGTAGAGGTCAGTGTGCCAGCCAACAACAGCACCACCCTTGTCAATGGGTTTGATGACAATGTTGGGGTTGGACCTGAGAGAACGGAGTGCAGTAAGTTGAGAGAGAGACAGATTAGAATGGGTGAGACGACTAATGTCGCGCTGACGGTTCTCAATGAAAAGATCAAGAGAAGGTAAGAATCCAGAGGGAGGGGTCCAGGTGGAGGGACAATATTGGAGGTGGGTAAAAGAATCAGTTGAACGGGAAGCAGACTCCTGCCCAAAGAAGTGAGCCCGGAGACGAAGACAGCGGAAGAAGAGTTCAGCATTGTGCCGAGCCCGAAATTCATTGAGATGAGGGCGTAAGGGTATGAAACTAAGTCCTTTGCTGAGCACAGAACGCTCAGCGTCGGAGAGGGGAAGGTCAGGGGGTATAGTGAATACATGGCCGGGGCTGGGATTGCAAGATAGGGTGGGGACAGAGGGACAGGCAGGGGTGGAGGGTCCTAGATGGGTGTTGGTGTCGATGAGTTGCTGGAGCTTGCGTTCCTTAGCACTTGAGAGAAAGAGAAAAAGTTTCTTGTTGAGGCGTCGGATGAGACGAAGAATAAAATGAAACTGGGGGCACGTGCAGCTTTGAAAAAGGGTACGGCGGTGCTGCTGGAGGGAGAGGTCGAGTGTGTTCATATGGCGGCGCATGGCACTGAGTGTGGATCTCAGAATGTGATGGGAACAGCAGTCCGAGAAATGTTTTATGTCCCGGAGATACCTGTAATCCTGGGTGGGTTCGAAACAAGCGGGATGGAATTTCAGTTGAAATCCATGTGGGGTAAGTCGGAGACGGAGACAGTCACTGAGAAAGGAGATATGGCTGTGAAAGCGGGTTTTAGTAAAACGTTTTTTTATAAGAGCACAACCACACCACCCCCCCTCCACTTCTCTCCCCCCACCCAACCCACCCACCCCCCACCACCTTAAACCAGCTTATATTTCACCCCTTCCTGGGATTCACCTAGTTCTGTCGAAGGGTCATGAGGACTCGAAACGTCAACTCTTTTCTTCTCCGCCGATGCTGCCAGACCTGCTGAGTTTTTCCAGGTAATTCTGTTTTTGTTTTGGATTTCCAGCAGCTGCAGTTTTTTGTTTTTACCCCATTTCAGTCTCTTGTCTATGTTATATCCCCGCTGCCACTGCTTTCAGTTTTGCTAACAAGTCTATTATGTGGCACTTTATGAAACACCTTTGAAAGTTCAGACACACATCAACAACATTACCCTCAAACAACTCCCTTGCTCACACTCAAGTAAGTCAAAGGTTGTGAAGTCATACTTGGCTCAAAACATTAACTCTGTTTCGCTGCCAGACCTGCTGAGTATTTCTAGCAGTTTCTGATTTTATTTGTCAAACAGGGGTCACTATTAATAACAACAAGCTAGTTTTCATTTATTAACCCCTATTTATTCAAGTATGAATTGATTTTGTCCTAAATTGCACTCTCAAAATGTTTCTGCACCGCTGATGTTATACTGACTGGCCTGTATTTGCTGAGTTTTTTCCTTTCTCCCCTTTAGAACCAGCGTGTAACATTTTCAATCATCACTCCCCACTCCCATACTGAAGAAAGTTTGGAATATTGTGAGCAGAGCCTCTGCAATTCCCATTACCCTCAGGTGCATCCCATCTGGTCCTGGTGACTTCCTTACTTTGTACATGGCAAAATATTGATATCTTTCATCTATGTATTTTTATCCTATCCATCTTCTCCACAAAGTTCTCCTTTACTGTGACATTGGTAACATCCACTTCATTAGCAATGACATGTTATGGAGTTTGGGCAGTGACAGGTGAGGCAGTTGGGAGAGCTCAGGCCTTAATGAAGGTTTCAGTAGGATGGATAGGGACTGGAGGAACAAGATCTAACAGAAAGTAACTGATGAGATGGGTTTCGATGGATGACTTAGAGCAATAAGAGAAGTCATGAATGAGAACGTTAGAGCAGTGAAGGGACAAGAGAGTTAGAACAGTGAAGAGTGAAGAAAGATAGAGCAATGAAGAGGCCAGAGAGTTAGAGCATTGAAGAGGCCGGAGAGTTAGAACAGTGAGGAGACAGTGTAGAGCCAATATTGCCATGGGATACTGTGAAGCAGGCTTGTGGGAGCTGTCTGTATGTTTGAGGGTGTGTGAGACCAACTTAATTAAACAAAAGACAGTCAGACTGCAAGGTTTCAATCATCAAAGGGTTAGGTATAAAAGCAGGCATTTGGAAGTGGAGATTAACAAGCTAAGATGGGATACCAGTAGATACAGCATGAATGATAATTTGCATGAGGAGATAAATGAGGAGTTGAATTTTTAGCTGTTGAATTTCAAAGAGAAAAAGGACAAATGGCAAAGATCATAAATGAATGAAACTAAGTTATTAAGTTTATTTATCCCGAAAGTAGTGTGCATAAAGACAACATGAAAGATTTTTATATTCTGGGAAAGATAACTTCCAACGAAAGTTAAGAACAATGGTTTTAAAGATGAAAGAGGAAAACATATTTAAGGAAAGACTGAAGGCTGTATGAGGTGTGGCCATGTGATAGCTTGAAGAGTGCGCTGTGCAAGGACAAACCTGTGAGGTAAGTAGCCTCCAGCCACTCCAGAGACGTTTTTGTTTGTTCCAGGAAGCAAAGTTTTGTTACATGCCTTGGAATACCGTTGTCAAGCGAGAGATAGAGAGAGAGAGAAGCCTGTGAAATAGCTCCCCTATACTAACCGTGGCTTTATTACTCGATTTATTATAGATTAAGGTTATAGATTAAGTCTAACTAAGTAAAAACCTCTTGGAAAATGTGAGACTAAATTTAACTGTGTAACTTTAAACTTATGTGTTTAAGTTTTCTTTTGTTAATAATGTTTTACGTTAATATTTAAAAATCTCTAAAAGTGGTGCTGGAATCTTTATTTCTGACTTCAGTAAACATAGTCTCTTATAACAAATATAATTGTAGATCACTGTGATAGCTTGACCAAAATTCCCTTTGGGATGTGGTCAGCCTGGCAATTGCCACCTGCCATATTATAACACAACTGGGGGCTCTTTTCCAGATTTTACAAATTCCTGGATTGGCTTAGAGTTGGTGAATCTCAAGGCTACAAATGCCAGAACAATAAGCTCAGGAGTTGGTGTTGAGGGATTTTAAAGTGGTTTGACTACAAACATGGCTTTAGCAATTGCGCTGACTTTTCTGGGAGCGGGAAATGTAACCCTGAGAGGTTTACAAAAAGTAACCAAGGCTCAGTTAAGAGAGTTGGAGGATAAATTGTAGTTAGGATTAACTGCAGGGGGTGAGGAAAACTGACTTAGTTGAAGCAATGGTGCGGCATTTGAAATTGGAAGAGATACTAGAGGGACCACATTCTCCAAAGGGTGAGTCACTTGAATTGGCGAAGATTCAGTTACAAATGAAAAACTGGAATTGGAGGCAAAAGGAAAAGAAAAAGAAAGAGACCGAATATTTCAAAGGGAGCAAGCAGAAAGGCAGGAGAAAGAAAGACAGGAAAGGGAATTGGGAATGGGGAAGTTAGCAATGAAGGAAAGGGAAAAGGAGAAAGAGAATTCCAGCTTAAAAGGCTGGACTTTAAAAAAGAGACTTCAGATGCTGAGGAAGGTTCTGATGGTGAAGTGACTATCTTCAACCCAAAACCTAATGAGGAGATGTTTAAATTTGTGCAAGCTCTTCTGAAGTTTGAGGAAAGGGATGTAGAGGCATTCTTTATTTCATTTGAAAAGATAGCTAAGCAAATGAAATGGCCAAAAGAAATCTGGGCATTGCTTTTACAGAGTAGGTTGGTAGGTAGAGCTCATGAGGTAAATGCATCGCTGTCAGGAGAAGTATCTGTGGATTGTGATGCAGTAAGAAAGGCTATTCTGAGTGCATATGATTTGGATCCTGAGGTATACAGGCAGAAATTTTGGAATGTAAGGAAACAGTCCACACAGACTTAAATTGAATTTGAGAGAATAAACATTTGACCATTGGACACAGGCATTAAAAGTAGAGACAACATATGCAACTCTTAGAGAAGTAAATTCTTTTGGAAGAATTTGAAGATTCACTTCCTTCGGTAGTTAGAACCCATGTGGAAGAAGAGGGTTAAAACGACTCAGCAAGTAGCAGAGATAGCAAATGATCCTGAGCTGGTTCGTAGAGCAAAACCTGTTTCCTGTCACCCCTTTAAATCAGAGAAGGGTAGAACATGGGAAGGTGAAAGGAAGGCAGGTAGTCATGGAAGAGAAGGGACAGCTGGGAATTCTCAGGAAATTTCTGCTCAGACCAGAAAGGAAGGTGCTGAGGGTAGAAGTGACACTCAAAGACTTAAATGTTTCATTGTAATGAGATTGGGCACACCAAGTCAATGGGTTGGAGGTCACATGGAAAATCTAATAGGGACTCGGAAAAGTGCTGAAAGGGTGCTGTCGGCTCTGAGGCTTTGGGGCAAGACAGGCCAGTAGCTGTTGTGCAAGTGGGAAAGGAGGAACAGGTAATAGCCAAAAAAAGTGGAAATGCACTCTCACCCTACCGAAGGGAATGTTGAAGGGCAAATTACAGAGATGTGTAAAGATTATCATATGTGAAGGGAAAGTCTATCCAAGTGCACAGGGTGGAGCAGGCAAAGAGATCAACATTTTCACAGACACAGGGGCTAGTCATTCTTTAATGTTATGGGATGGTGCAGGTAAGAGTATTAATAAGTGGAATTCATGAAGATACTAAACATATTCCATTGTGTTAGGTAAATTTGAAAAGTAAGTTGGGGTAGTGGAAAAATTGCCCATTGCAGTGGTTCAATTTATCTTAGGAAATTATATTGGTGGGGCACAGATGTTGGTGATGCCTACAGTAGTTGAGCAGCCTGTGGAGATGCAAGCAACACAAGTGTTACAGAGAGAGCATCCTGGATTGTTTCCAGATTGTGTTGTAATGAGATCTCAAACTCACAAGTTGAAACAGGAAGGGGAAGAATCTAAAAGTCAAGGGAAAGATGCTGACATCCAGTTAGCCGGATCTGTCTTTGAAAAGATTGCTCAGGAGGAGAAGATTGGAGAGAGTGAGGCTGAAATGTTCAGCTCAGTGAAATTAGTAGACTTACAGCAGAAAGATCCAGAATTAAAGCAGTTATACCAGACAGCTCATTCTGAAGCAGAGGGAGAATGTATTCCAGAGTGTTATTACCTTAAAAATAATGTGGTAAAAGAGGACATGGAGACCTCCCCATGTTCCAGCAGATGGAAACTGGGTGGTGGCATATCAAGTGGTAATACCATTTGGATACAGAAATGAAATGTTAAGAATGGCTCATGAAATTCCACTAGCTGGATATTTTGAGGAGGTAATAGCAAGATAGGTAAAGGGGAGCCAGTAGATGTAATATATCTGGATTTCCAAAAGGCTTTTCATAAGAAACCGCACATAAGGCAACTTAATAAGATAAGGGCGCATTGTGTTGGGAGTAGTAAATTAGCATGGATAGAGGATTGGCTAACTAATAGAAGACAGAGAGTTGGGATAAGGGGCGAATTTTCAGGTTGGCAGCCTGTAACTAGTGGACTGCCACAGTGATCAGTGCTGAGACCACAACTACTTACCCAATAAATATTAATGACTTGGATGAGGGAAGCGAATGTACTATCGCCAGGTTTGCAGATACTACAAAAATAGGTGGGAAGGCAAGTGGCAAGGATGACACAGAGTCTACAGAGGGATATAGACAGGTTAAGTGAGTGGGCATAAACTTGGCAGATGGAATATAAATTGGGAAAATGTGAGGTTATGTACTTTGGCAGGAAGAATAGAGGAGCTGAATATTATGTAAATGGAGAAAGGCTGCAGAAAGCTGCAGCATGGAGGGGGTCCTCATGCATGAATCACAAAAAGCTAGCACACAAGTTCAGCAGGTAATAGCGAAGGCAAATGGAATGTTGGCCTTTATTTCAAAGGGAATGGAGTATAAAACTAGGGAAGTTCTTGCTAAAAACTATACAAAACATGAGTTGGGTCATAACTAGGATACTGTGAAAGTTTTGGTCCCATTATATAAGGAAAGATATACTGGCACTCCAGAGAAGTTTCACTAAATTGATCCCGAGCATGGAGGAATTTTTTTATGTGGAGAGATTGAGGAGGCTGGGCTTGTACTCATTGGAGTTTAGGAGAATGAGAGGTGACCTTATTGAAACATGTAAGATTCTTAGGGGGCTTGACAGGGTAAATGCTGAGAGGTTGTATCCCCTTGTGGGAGCGTCTTGGACCAGAGGGCATAATCTCAGAGTAAGGAGCCACCCATTTAAGATAGAGATGAGGAGGAATTTCTTCTTTTAGAGGGTAGTGAATCTGCAGAATTCTTTATCGCAGAGGGCTGTAGAGGCTGAGTCGTTATGTGTATTCAAGGCTGAGATAGACAAATTTTTAATCAGTAAGGGAATCAAGGGTTGTGGGGAAAAGGCAGGAGAGTGGAGTTGAGAATGATCAGATCAGCCATGATCTCATTGAATGGCGGAGCAGACTTGATGGGCCTGCATCTTATGGTCTTTAGGAATTAGGAAAACTCCGGCTAAAATATAAAAGCATTTCTATTGGCCTGGTTTGCATAAAGATGTAGTCAAATTCTGTCGAACATATCACACATGTCAGGTGATAAAGGAACTTCAAACAATAATTAAATCTGCACCTTTAATTCCAATTCCAGCATTTGAGGAACCTTTTACCAGGGTCCTGATTGATTGTGTAGGGCCCTTCCCTAAGACCAAAAATGGAAATCAGTGCTTACTTACAATCATGAATGTGTCCATCAAGTTTCTGATACCTTCGCAAAATATTACAGTAAAAAGGATTGGAGAGGAGTTGACCAAATTCTTTACCAGATATGGGTTACCAAATCAAATACAGTTGGATCAGGGTTTGAATTTCCTGTCCCAGCTGCTTAAGTGAGTAATGAGCAGCCTAGGAATGAAGCAGTTCAACTCATCAGTCTATCACCCTGAACCATAATGTGCTTTAGAGAGATGGCATCAAACTTTAAAGAACAGGACCAGAGCATATAGTGAAGACTACCCACAGAACTGGGATTGAGGGGATGCCATTCTTGTTATTTTTTTTAGGGATGCCCCTAACAAATTGACAGGGTTTAGTCCTTTTGAATTAACCTATGGTCATGAAGTAAGGGGGCCACTTAAGTTGAATCAGGAGACACTAATGGGTCAAAAGTCAGAAACACTCTCCTGGATTATGTGACTAAATTTAGAGAAAGATTTAACAGAACATGTGAGTTAGCTAAGGAACATTTATAGATATCAGAGCAATTGATGAAGACAAGTGCAGAAAAGAGGGAAAAAGCTCATAGTTTTGTTGGAGAGAAGATGTCAGTCTTGTTATCAGTGCCAGGTGAACAATTAAAGGCAAGGTTTAGTGGGCCTTACCAGATTGAAAAGAGACTAAGTGAAGTAAATGATTTAATAAATACCCCAGATAGAAGAAAGGACCAGAGGGTGTGTCATGTAAATATGCTTAAAAAGTATTTTGACAGGGAAAATAACCAGAAGGAAGTGTTAGTAGTGATAGATAAGGAAAAGTAGAAATGAAGGATTCTGAGTTTGGCTTTCCTCTAATTTAAGTGGACAATGAGAATGTGCTTAAATATCTAAATGTGATAAAAACAAAAAAACTGCGGATGCTGGAAATCCAAAACAAAAACAGAATTACCTGGAAAAACTCAGCAGGTCTGGCAGCATCAGCGGAGAAGAAAAGAGTTGACGTTTCGAGTCCTCATAACCCTTCGACAGAACTTGAGTTCGAGTCCAAGAAAGAGTTGAAATATTTCAACTCTTTCTTGGACTCGAACTCAAGTTCTGTCGAAGGATCATGAGGACTCGAAACGTCAACTCTTTTTTTCTCTAAATGTGATACTGAGTTACCTTCCAGACAAGTGTCAAAGTGATTGAGTAAAGTTATTGCAGTCACACAAAGTTATTTGTGGGAATAAGCTGGGGAAAACAAATTTGGTTATGCATAATGTAGATGTGGGGGATTCAGTTTCAAGAAGGCAACATCCTTATAGATTAAATCCAGTAAAATTAGCTCAAGTGCAAAAAAATTGAATTCCTGCTTCAGAATGACATCACAGAGTCGGGTTGCAGTATCTGGAGTTCACCCATCATAATGCTACCTAAACCTAATGGAACACAAAGACTGTTTGTGGATTATCGAAAAGTAAATGGAGTAACAAAAGTCGATACGTTCAGAATTTATCGCAAAGATTGACTGGCTGAGAGAATATTGGCAAGTACCCTTACTGGAAAGAGCGAAAGAGATATTGGCTTTTGTAATGACAGATGGACTATATCAGTTCAAAGTTATGCCATTTAGTGTGAAGAATACATGAGCAACATTTCAAAGACTGACAAAGTTATTGCAGGACTCAGCAATTGTGCAATTTATACTGATGACTTGGTAGCATTCAGTCAAATGTGGGAGGAGCATTTACAACATCTGAAAGAACTATCTGATTGACTGCAAGAAGCAACCTTTATGGTGAACTTGGCTAAGAGCAAATTTGCAAAAGTGCTAGTTACATATTTAAGCCACACCAGTGGACACGGTCAGGTGCCCCATGAGATGCGAAAATAAAAAGCCATCATGAATTTTCAATTCCCACTACAAAATGGGAAGTTATGAGATTTCTAGGCATGAGTGGATTTTATCGGAAGTTTGTACCAAATTTTAGCAGTGCGGTTGCTCCATTGACTGAGCTATTAAAAAAGAACAAGAAATTTCAATGGACACAGGTGTGTCAGAAGGCATTTGACAGTTTGAAAACCATATTGACTGCTACACCAGTTTTGGCAGTAGCTAATTATGCCAGACAGTTTAAGTTAGTTATTGATACAAGTGATGTGAGTATTGGTGCTGTGTTGTCACAAGAAGATGAAACAGGAATTGAAAAGCTGTTAGGATATTTTTATTGGATGTTGAATGCACATCAGAAAAGATGCTCAATCATTAAAAAAGACATTCTTTAAGTCTGGTGTTAGCATTGCAGCAATTCAAGGTTTATGTTGCAAGCAATTCGTCAGAAACAATTACTTATACAGACCACAATTCTTTAAAATTTCTGGAAAAGTTTTGAAACCAGAATACCAGGCTGTTCAGATGAGACCATTACTGCAACAATTTAATTTACAAATTGTACATGTGGCTGGATGAGAAAATTTAATTGTAAACGCATTGTCAAGTGTTTAAAGTTCAAAGAAATTTGGACATTTGAAACATGGGACTGAAATGACTTCTGTTGATACAAAGGACTTGTATATATTGACATGTTAATGTATGTATTTTGTAGTGTAATTAGGTTTGTGTATATTGATAGGTTTGTGTATATAGATAAGTGCAGTAAATAATGTGAAGTGGGTTGAGAAACTGAAACTGTCTCAGAATTATGATGGGTCATTTTTCCATAAGGATGAGATGTAAAGAAAATATCATTTTTCCAATATTACTGTGGGATACTGTGAAGCAGGCTTGTGGGGGCTGTGTGTATGTTTGAGTATGTGTATTACTAATTTAATTAAATTGAACACAGTGCAAAGTTTAAATCTTCAAAGCATTAGGTGTAAAAACAGGTATTTTGAAGTGGAAATGCAGAAGCTAAGATGGGATACAAGTAAATGTAACATGAACAGGAATTTGCATTCAGAGATCAATATGGAGTTAAATTTTTAGCTGTTGAATTTCAAAGAGAAAAAGGACAAATGGCAAAGATCATAAATGAATAAAGCAAAGTTATTAAGTTTATTTATTCCGAAAGTAGTGTGCATAAAGACAAGATGAAAGATTTTTATATTCTGGGAAAGATAACTTCCAAAGAAAGTTCAGAATAACTGCAGTGGAGACGCAGGGGAGTCAGAGCAGTGGAGACGCAGGGGAGTCAGAGCAGTGGAGACGCAGGGGAGTCAGAGCAGTGGAGACGCAGGGGAGTCAGAGCAGTGGAGACGCAGGGGAGTCAGAGCAGTGGAGACGCAGGGGAGTCAGAGCAGTGGAGACGCAGGGGAGTCAGAGCAGTGGAGACGCAGGGGAGTCAGAGCAGTGGAGACGCAGGGGAGTCAGAGCAGTGGAGACGCAGGGGAGTCAGAGCAGTGGAGACGCAGGGGAGTCAGAGCAGTGGAGACGCAGGGGAGTCAGAGCAGTGGAGACGCAGGGGAGTCAGAGCAGTGGAGACGCAGGGGAGTCAGAGCAGTGGAGACGCAGGGGAGTCAGAGCAGTGGAGACGCAGGGGAGTCAGAGCAGTGGAGACGCAGGGGAGTCAGAGCAGTGGAGACGCAGGGGAGTCAGGGCAGTGGAGACGCAGGGGAGTCAGAGCAGTGGAGACGCAGGGGAGTCACAGCAGTGGAGACGCAGGGGAGTCAGAGCAGTGGAGACGCAGGGGAGTCAGAGCAGTGGAGACGCAGGGGAGTCAGAGCAGTGGAGACGCAGGGGAGTCAGAGCAGTGGAGACGCAGGGGAGTCAGAGCAGTGGAGACGCAGGGGAGTCAGAGCAGTGGAGACGCAGGAGAGTCAGAGCAGTGGAGACGCAGGAGAGTCAGAGCAATGAAGGGAAAGGAGAGATGGAGCAGTGAACAGAGAGGAGATATGGAGCAGTGAACAGAGAGGAGATATGGAGTAGTGAACAGAGAGGAGATATGGAGCAGTGAAGAGAAGGATAGTTAGAGCAGTGAAGGGACGGGAGATTTGGAATCGTGAAAGGATGGGGGTATTGGAGCAGTGAAATGAGAGGAGAGCAAGAACAGTGAAGATGGGAGAGAGAGAGAGAGAACAGTCAAGCAATGGGGGAGTTACAGCAGTGAAGCAAGAGGAGATTTAGTGCATTGAAGGGACAGGACAGTTAGAGCAGTGAGTGGCTGTGCGACTGAGCACATTTGAGAGAAGGGAAGAATTAGCGTAGTGAATGGACAGGAGTGTTGTGAAGGGACGTGGGAGTTAGAGCAGTGAGGGAATGGGAAAACTAGAACTAGGAAGGGAGCGAAGAATTAGAGAAGGGATGTGAGAGATGGAATAGTGCAGAGATGGGAGAGATAGAGCAGTGAAGATACAGGAGAGTTAGAGTTGTGAACAGAAAGGAGAGGTAAAGCAATGAAGAGATGGGAGAGTTAGAACAGTGAACGGAGAGGAGAGATAGAGCAGAGGAGAGATAGGCAGTCAAGAGAGAGGAGAGATCGAGCAGTGAAGAGAGAGGAGAGATCGAGCAGTGAAGGGAGAGAAGCGTCAGAGCAGTGAAGAGAGGAGAGATAGAGCAGCGAAGTGACAGGAGATTTCGACCACTGAAGAGACAGTGAAGAGATGAGTGAGTTACAGCATTGTAAAGGAAAGAGAGTTAGAGCATTGAAGGGATGGGAGAGTTAGAGCAGGGAAGGGACGGTGTAGTTAGAGGAGGAAATGGATGGAGAGTTAGAGCAGGGAATAGAAGTGTAACCGAGAACAATAGAAGGGAAGAGTTAAAGCTGTGAACAGACATGAAAGTTAGATCTGTGAAGGGACAGGAGAGCCAGAACAGTGAAGAAACAGGAGGGCTAAATAAGCAAGTCCCATCCTGCAGTATACCTAAAAGCCCTTCTAAAGGCTGCAGATTGAGTCCCCTAACACTCCTATCGAAAACCCTGAATTTATTACCGTAACTTAATTCAAACCCATTAGTCCAGTCTCCTTACACTTCTATCAAAGGGCCTCCTAATAATCTATTACATCCCATCCCAATAGTACCCTACTTCTTCATTAGATCACGATCCTTCAGTGATCAAACAATCTCATTTTGGGCAGCACATACCTGGGCCATTTTCCACATTGTCAGGTAGGTGCCAGTGTTGAAGTTGTGCAGCTTGGCTAGGGTCATGGCTGATTCAGGAAACAAAGTCTTCAGTCAGAATGTTATTAGAACCATAGGCTTGGCAGTATCCAGTGCCTTTGCAAGTTTCATGATAGCATGTGGAATGAATCAAATTGGCTCAAGATTGGCATCTGTGATGCTGGGAACCTCAGCAGGAGGCTGAGATGGATCATCCACTTGGCACTTCTGGCTGAAGATGGCTGCAAATGCTTCTGCTTTGTCTTCTGACCTGTTGATTTCCTTCAACCATCCAATTGTTTTTTGAAATTATTCTTCATCTCCGCTTCCACCATCCTCGTTGGCAGTGAGTTCCAGGTCATTCCTACTCACTGTGTAAAAAAGCTCTTCCTCACATTCCCCTGCATCTCTTGCTCCAAAACTTAAACCTCTGTCCCTTGGTCCTTGTACCATCAGCTAATGGGAAGAGTTTATCTTTGTCCACCTTATCTAAAACTGCCATCATCTTATACACCTCAATATCCTTTGCTGCAAGGAGAACACCCCAGCTTCTCCAACCTAATCTTGTAACTAAAATCCCTCAACTCTGGAACCATTCTGGTAAATCTCCTCTGCACCCTCTCAAAGACCCTCACATCCTTCCTAAAGTGTGACGACCAGAACTGGACACAATACTCTAGTTGGGGCCCAACCAGAGTTTTGCAAATGTTCAGCACTACTTCCCTAATTTTGTACTCAATGCCCCTATTTATGAAGCCCAAGATCCCAAATGTTTTGCTAACCACACTCTATGTCCTGTCACCTTCAAAGATCAATGCACATGAACCCCCAGGTCCCTCTGTCCCGGCGCACTCTTTAGAACTGTGCCAATAAGTCTATAGTGCCTCTTTCTATCCCTTCTCCAAAATACATCGCCTCACACTTCTCTGTATTAAATTCCATGTGTCACTTGTCTGTCCACTCTGCGAGCCTGGCTATGCCCTGTTGCTGGTGATTGGTATCATCCTCACTGTTTGTCACTCCTCCAAGTTTGGTATCATCAGCAAATTTTAAAATTTTACTGAGTTCCAAGATTCAAGGCTTTGTAAATTAGCAGTGATCCTAGCCCTGGCCCTTGGGTAACACCACTATCTACCATCCTCCAGTCTGAAAAACACCCATTTACCACCACTCACTGGTTTTGGATTCTGATTTTGGTTCCCTTACCTTTCATCCTTGTTGGAATGTATCTAGCCTGTACCTGAAGTATCTCTTCCTTAAAGATCACTCATTGCTCTGTTTCAGTTTGTCCTGTCAGTCTTTGCTTCCATTTATTGTGGGTTGGATCCCTTCTCACTACATTAGAAGTAGCTTATTCCAATCTAAATGTTCTACTTTAGATTGTTCCTTGCTTTCCCCCTTTACTAATCTAAAACCTATGATACGATGATCATTCTTGCCCAAGCATTCTCCCACAGACTCTTGGCCCACCTAATTTCCCTGCACAATAACCAGCAATGTCTCCTTCCTCGCAACTTGCACTGAGAACTTCCTGGTCAAGGAGGCTCTCCTGAACACATTTCAGAAATTCCTCCTCTCCTTACTCTTTACTGTAACACTATCCCAATTGACATTTGGATAAAGGGGGCAGTATGATAGTGGTAATGTTACAACATTAGTCATCCAGGGGCCTGAACTAAGTTGCACAAAACTTCAGCTCAGCTGGGGGCTGAGAAACAGAGAACTTAACTCTGGACATTGAGTGAGGGAATTTTATGGGATGATTTATTTCAAAAATCTAGTCAAGTTTTAATTTAGCATTTAATGTAACCGTAACAGTAAATTGTACTTTTTTCAGGCTTAATCAGTAATAAATAAGTCCACTGTCAGAGGCAGCTGCACATAGTTGATCGTATGGTTAATTAGAAACAAAAACAGAATTACCTGGAAAAACTCAGCAGGTCAGGCAGCATCGGTGGAGAAGAAAAGAGTTGACGTTTCGAGCACTGCTTTTGCCTACAACCACACCACCCCCCTCCACTTGTCTCTCCACGCACCCCCCCACCACCCCTCCCCCCCACCCCCCCCTTAAACCAGCTTATATTTCAACCCTTCCTGGGATTCACCTAGTTCTGTCGAAGGGTCATGAGGACTCGAAACGTCAACTCTTTTCTTCTCCGCCGATGCTGCCAGACCTGCTGAGTTTTTCCAGGTAATTCTGTTTTTGTTTTGGATTTCCAGCATCCGCAGTTTTTTGTTTTTGTATGGTTAATTAGAACTGGTTCTCTAGGCAGCAGGCCCAGTCTCAGGGCTCTGAAATTTCATCATAAGAATTATCAGAAACAGAGGGAGTAGGCCATTCAGCCCATCGATCCTGCTCCGCCATTCAATAAGACCATTGCTGATCTGATTGTAGTCTTAACTCCACATTCCTGCCTGTCCCCCACAGCCCTGGACTCCCTTGTCGATCAAAAATCTGTCTAACTCAACCTGGGATATATTGAATGACCCAGCTTCCACTGCTCTCTGGGGAAGAGAATTGCAAACACTAACGACTATCTGAGAGAAGAAATTCCTCATCTCCATCTTAAATAGGAAACTGCTTATTTTTAAGCTCTATGCTCTCCAAAGAGGGGAAACATCCTCTCAGTATCTACCCTGTCAAGTCCCCTCAGAATCTTGTGTGTTTCAATAAGATCACCTCTCATTCTTCTAAATTCCACTGAGTATATGCCCAGCCTGTTCAACCTTTCCCCATAAGATAATCTCTATCTTTTATACTCACCGTACCTGCATGATTTATGTGATTCATGTACAAGGGCACCGAGATCTGTACTGCAACATTTAAATAATTTTTTCTTTTATTCATTCATGGGGTGTGGGTGTCACATTTATTGCCAATTCCTAACTGCCCTTGTTCAGGGGATATTTAAAGTCAATGACAGTCATGTGTAGGCCAGACTGGGTAAGGATGGTAGATTTGCATTCCTAAAGGAGATTAGTGAACCAGATGGGTTTTTACAACAATTAATCAGGCTTTCAATTCCAGATTTTTACTGAATTCAAATTTCACATCTACTGCAGTGGGATTTGAACCTGGATCCCTAGCGTGTTACCTGGGAATAGTAATTCAATCACAATACCACTAGTCACCACCTCCCACATAAACCTATCTATATCTATTTGTATCCTTCTCACAACTGCCTTTCTTACTTATCTATATATCATCAACAAATTGAGCCACAATACAGTCAGTCCCTCCATCCAAGACATTGATTTTGATTGTAAATAGTTGAGGGCCCATCTAGTAACCAAAAATACAAGAAATCTGGTGATGCACAAAATAAGTAGCATGAAGAGTGCTTAACTCTTGGAATTTTCCAAGCGAGGGAATTGAATCCACTTGGGAAGGAGGTGCTGTTCTGGTCTTTTACGGAAAAAGAGTGATCGGAGAGAGGGAGTCAGAGACAGAGAGACCGGAGAGCTGAGGTACAGAGGCATTAATCAAAATACCTACAAATAATTGTTGTGATATTTCTAAACTTCAAACCTACTGATGTCAACACCAGTGTGAACACAACAACCACATCTGCAGTAAAAATCTGCAGCTCGAGGAACTACAGCTCCAAGCTGATAAGCTGCAGCCTAAGTTTCCAACACCACAATGCATCGGAGGAGGGAAAAAGTTACCTGGACATTTTTATCTGAAGGCAGTCACATCTCTGAGGCTGGGCACATCACATTCCGTGGGGGTGTGAGGGGATTTCACTCTGGGCTGTGAATAGTCGGAGTAGCTCACACTTTCTTCACTCCTTCCACTGTGTAAGCCTAGAACACCAACCCACGAGGGAAGGTCTGAGCTGTTAGTGCAGATACCATCTAACCCAGAGGGCTGATATATCATCTCTCAGCATCCACTCAGTGAGTAAGCTCAGTTCTTCCACAGGAGAATCACAATCACAGTCCAACCAAACCTCTCACTTTATTGACAGAAGTGATGAGACTGGTGATTACACACAGACTGTTTGAAGTTTCCAATATCTCACCAAATGCTGTGTTTCTTTTTGCACCCTTTGCTTTGTGTGTTTGTCTCTGCTCAGTTTACCCGAGGATATCGGTTTCTGCAAATGGAGACCTGCATTGGCACCACACGCCGTCCAGTATCTCAACCATGTGCAGCCTTCCACACTGAGGCTTAGCACTTCTAAGAGTACAGTAAACATAGTGGTTATACTATTGGACTGGTAAACCAGGGTCTGGACTCGTGACCTGGTGATATAGGTTAAAATCCCAACATAGCATCTGGGAATTTAAATTCAATTAATGAAGTCAACCAATTAATAAATATGGAACTGAAAGCTAATCTCAGTAATGGTGAGCATGAAACTACCACTGATTGTTATGAAAACCTATCCGGTTCATTAATGTACTTTAGAGAAGGAAAGCTGCCAACCTCACCTTGTCTGGCCTACATGTGACCCCAGACCCACAGCAATGTGATTAACTCCCCTCTGAAGTAGCCTAACAAGCCGGTCAGTGATACTCCACCGCTCATCAGCACCTTCTCAAATGCAACTAGGGATGGGCAACACATTTTGGCCTTGTCAGTGAAGCTCACATCCCATGAAAATATTTACAAAAAACTATTCAGAAATGGTTCATTGGATAATGATCAGGAGTGGATCTGACAGGGATTGGGGACTACAGGGAGAGGGTAAATTGAGGCCCGGATTCAGGGCCTATCACTTACCTGGAGATAGGGTTGGGAGCTGCAGTGGACTCTGGTGTGTACTCAAGTTTGCAAAAGTGTGAAAAAAAAACTTACACCATGACATCCCAGGAATGCCTTCAGTTGATTGGCTGGTGAGTATTGTAGCTTTGTTACCCTTTCTCCAAAGTTACAGAGTTGGTCCAACGAGCTGGAAAATTAAAAATTCCAATTGTTTTTTAAATAACAGGAGTTTTACTCAACCCCAATTATTTCAGTAAAGCAATTCCATAAACGTCCCTATCTTTAAGCAACATCAGCAGAAGGGAAGTGAAGTTCCATGTGGGAACTCCAGGATACTTAATGTGTCCTTGATTGCCACAGGAGCAGGAAGTGTCTTCAGCAGCAGCAATTTGAGCTATGGGTCTCAGAGCTTGAGCAGCTGCTGGTGTCACTGCAAAATATTCATGAGGTTGAGAGATTCATGGATAGCATGCTTATAGATGTGGTCATTCTGCAGCTTAAGCGTTTATAGGGAAAGAGGGAATGAGTGACCACCAGGTAGTTAAGAAGAAACAGGGAGTGCAGGAGTCCCCTGAGTGCATCCCACTCTCCAACCGGTATTCAGTTCTGAATACAGATGAGAGTGATTGTTCATCTGGGGAGTGCAGCCAGAGACAAGTTAGGGCAATAGACAAGCATTTCTACATCTGCAAACCTGAATCCAGGATGGTGTGTTGCCTCCCTGGTGTCAGGGTCAAGGAGGTCACTGAACAGCTGAACAGCACCTGAGGGTGGGAGGGTGAACAGCCAGCAGTCGTGGTCCACATCAGTACCAATGACATAGATAGAAAGGGGGATGGATATGGTCCTGCAGTCAGGATTTAGGGGGCTAGTTAGAAAATCAGCAAGTCGGACCTCAAAGATATGGTCTCCAGACTACTCTCAGTATCATACACGTGAGTGTAGAAATAGAAGAATAAAACAGATGAATGTGTAGTTGGAGAGATGGTGCAAGAGGGAAGGCTTTAGATTTCTCAGACACTGGACCTGGCTCTGGGGGAGATGGGACTTGTACAGACCGACAGGTTGCACCTGAACAGAGCTGGGACTAAGTGCAATTTGGGAGGATTTAAATTAACTTGGCAGGGATGTGGGAACCAGGAGGTAATATCAGAGTGGAATACCAAGGCGCACAAAATACTGTGAGAGACAGATAGTGCTAGAGTAGGGAATATAAGTTATTAGGTGGTGTCAGAGTAAGGGAGAAAGTAATTACATCTAAATCAGGATTACTGTGCATGTATGTGAATGCACCAAGTGTGTACAGTAAGATTGGTGAGTTACAGGCACAGATTGCCTGTGGAAATATGATGCTGTGGCTATAACAGAGACCTGGCTGAAAGAAGGAGAAGATTTGGTGTTATACATTCCTGGATACAAAGTGTTCAGGTAGGTTAGGGAAGGAAGAAATGGGGGCTGGCATTTATAAAGGAGAACATTGCAGTGCTGCAAGAAGATGTCCCACAGGGGGCAAGCATAGAATCTATTTGGCTGGAGTAAAGTGTAATGGGGCTAAGACCTCACATTCTTGACCGGCTGTGACCCTCGAACAATAAGAGCTATTTGGTAGCATCATAGCACCTTGCACCTCGTTATCTCTGAAGAGATGCTAGAGATCCCTGTGGGCTGCAGATACAAAATTCAAAGAAAATTATGCAAAAGCCATCTACTAGTCTGCTGAAACAAAGGGACCTGCAACCTTCCTTTGAAATTCTGAATGGTTAGAGCATTAACAATTTCAGGGACATAGACAAAAGGGCATAGATGCTTTGTCAAAGCCAAAATGGAGAGGTGGGAGTCATGTGATATGACCCCCCCGCACCTCCCCCTCCCCCCCCATGCTGGGAGGACCAGTTATGCTGCCTTGCTGTACTGAAAATCAGTCTGCCATCTTCCACCTGCCAAACAGCAGCACAGAATTAGAGCTCTATCCAGGTTTGAATACCTGGCCCCCATCTACACTTTCTACCAGAACATCTGAACTTCTATAGCATTGCCTAGAAGACTAATTCATTTCTGTGCACCTATCTCATTGTGGAAGTGATCTCTGCTGGAAAAATGAATTATCCAGCATCAGTCTTCAACCTGTGTACCTCTGTGATGGAATACACCATTGGACTTTGATTCTGGACTCACAAGAAACAGTAATTCTTTATCCTGTGGTCTCTGTCCTTTAAATCTCTCTTTCTCTATCAACCTCTTTTATTGTATAAATGCACAGGGAGCTTCATAGTGACACCACTTCTCATGTTTTGAGTATGCTCAAATAAACTAACCCTCTGAGTTCACCCTATCTCAAGTTTTCTGTCAGGTTATTAATAGAAATTGGATCACACCAAATCTGAGGGGTTGGGAAATATGCCACTCCTTATAAAGGGGGAAGCAAATCAATATACATTTCTGTTGACGGACAGGCGTGAGAGAAAAATCAGCACTGTTTAAATTAAACTCCCTCCTGTCCATAACAGAAAGAATAAAAAGAAACATAACTAGACAACTCAGCAAAAAATGACTTTTCTGTCCATGGCTTGATGCAGTGTTGCACTGAAGCTGAACTCACACTCAAGGAACAACACTTATCTTGTGATTCGGCACTCTGCAGCCATCTGCACTCAACATTGAGTTCAACAATTTTGGATCATAACCGCTACCTCACTCTTGTTCCAGGTGCTTTCTTCCTTTTTTTGCTGCATTGATTCTGTCTTGTTCTTTTCTTTATTCCTTCATGTTGTGTTCAGACAGTTGCTATGTAATCATTCACACCTCATTTGGACACAGCCTTTGCTTCTTTACTGTACACACAACCATCCTTTTAAGCTGTTTCATCTTGAAATCTCGTTATTTAATCTCCCCTACGCTCCACCCTACCGCAGACCTTTCCTTTGGTTCTTCAGTCCCTTCCCATTTCCACTGGCTTAAAAACTCTTACCTTTCTGTCTTTCTTCAGTTCTGAAGAAAGATCATTGACCGACTGGAGACCGAGCAGAGGCCGAGAGAACAGAGACAGAATGGAGGCCGAGCGGAGCGGAGACCGAGCGGAGATGGAGCAAAGGCGGAGAGCAGACAGAGCGGAAACTAAATGGAGACGGAGCGAAGGCCGAGTGGAGGCGGAGCGAAGGCCGAGCGGAGGCTGAGCGAAGGCCGAGCGGAGGCTGAGTGGAGGCGGAGCGGAGGCCGAGCGGAGGCGGAGCGGAGGCGGAGCGGAGACGGAACGAAGGCCGAGCGGAGACGGAACGAAGGCCGAGCGGAGACAAAGCAGAGACAGAGCGAAGGCTTAGCGGAGGCAGAGAAGAGGTGCAGCGGAGGCAGAGAGGAGGCCAGTGACAGAATGGAGACAGAGCGAAGGCCGAGCGGAGGCCGAGCGGAGACGGAACGAAGGCCGAGCGGAGACTGAACGAAGGCCGAGCGGAGACTGAACGAAGGCCGAGCGGAGACTGAACGAAGGCCGAGCGGAGACTGAACGAAGGCCGAGCGGAGACTGAACGAAGGCCGAGCGGAGACAGAGCAGAGACAGAGCAAAGGCTTAGCGGAGGCAGAGAAGAGGTGCAGCGGAGGCGGAGAGGAGGCCAGTGACAGAATGGAGACGGAGCGAAGGCTGAGCGGAGACGGAGCGAATGCCGAGCGGAGACGGAGCGAAGGCCGAGCGGAGACGGAGCGAATGCCGAGCGGAGACGGAGCGAAGGCCGAGCGGAGACGGAGCGAAGGCCGAGCGGAGACGGAGCGAAGGCCGAGCGGAGACGGAGCGAAGGCCGAGCGGAGACGGAGCGAAGGCCGAGCGGAGACGGAGCGAAGGCCGAGCGGAGACGGAGCGAAGGCCGAGCGGAGACAGAGCAGAAACGGGGCAGAGACTTAGCGGAGGTGGAAAAGAGGTGGAGCGGATGCGGAGAGGAGATGGAATGGAGGCCGGAGACCGAACGGAGGCCGAGCGGAGGCTGAGCGGAGGCCGAACGGAGACCGAACGAAGATGGAGAGGAGACCAAGCAGAGTCCGAGGACAAGAAGATCGCACACGAAATCAATGGAGAATGATCTCAGTCTCTGGAAGCTGGAAGATTGTCTATTCTGAGTTTCATGTTGTAATATTGACTGTTGATGGGATTTCTGATTGTAAAACTTGTTATTTTTTCATGTTAAGGAACTTAATTAGAGAAGTAATTAATCTTGGTTGATCACATCTCTGAATACTCTAAAGAGCTGAGGGAGTTACAATTCCCCTATAAACTCTTGCTATTTCTTTGTTAATGTCCACTCTGAAACTTCCATTTCACTTTTGCTCTTGACTTTCCACACCTTTTCAAATTCACTGGTCTCTCCCTTTACTCCCACCTTCCCACATCAACACCTCTATAATTATCCTTTGCTTTGAATCTCTTTGTTACTGATAGTTACAAGTTTGACTGGTTCCAACCCCTGATATCATCTCAAAATCTGTCTCCACAAAACCGCCCCCATGGTTTTGGGGGGGTGGAAATTGGCATTGACGAAAAGCCCAGAAATAGTTCTGATGATGTGAGCAGTTTGAGCTGAGTTTCCTGTATAAATGAAGCAGCAGAAAGGTGCGAGTCAGTCAGGTGTGGACAGCCGAGCTCTGCTCTCAAACTCACCCGCGATGAAACTGCTTCTCATCATCCTGGTTGTCGGTCTCGCCATCAGCATCCGCTCCCAGCAAGCCTCAGGAGGTCACTTCATCATTTCCTCTTTCATTCCCTTAACTCATCTCTCTTTCATTCTGCTTCTATCATTCTCAGCCGGTAAATATTGATGTTCAGAGACTTGGGTGTGCTTGTACCAGGAACACAAAGTTAGCATGCAGATGTAGCAAGTGATTAGGAAGGCAAATATCATGTTGGCCTTTATTGCAAGGGGATTGGAGTACAGGAATAATGAAGTCTTGCTCCAGTTGTACAGGTTTTTGGTGAGACTACACCTGGAATACTGTGTGCAGTTTTGAGTCCATATTTAAGGAAGGATATACTTGCATTGGAGGCAGTACAGATAAGGTTCACTAGATTGGACCCTGGGATGAGGGGTTGAGGGGACTGTCCTATGATGAGAGGCTGTGTAAATTGGGTTTATATTCTCTGGAGTTTAGAAGGACGAAAGGTGACCTCATTGAAACATACAAGATTCTGAAGGAGCTTGATAGGGGAGATGCTGAATGTTTCCCCTGGTCAGGAAATCAAAAACATGAGGGCACAGTGTCAGGATAAGGGGCTACCCTGAGGGTTGTGGATGCTCCATCATTGAATATATTTAAAGCTGGGGCGGACAGACTTTTGCCCTCCCAGGAAATGAAGGGACATAGGAGTGGGCGGGAAAGTGGAGTTGAAGCCCAAGATCAGCCATAATATCGAATGGCGGAGCAGGCTCGATGTGCCTTGTGGTCTACTCCTGTTCTTATTTCTTCTGTTCTTGTGTCAGTTATTCATTCATCCATTTGTTCCCTCCTTTGTCTCTCCTGTCCCTATCAAGATTCAGTCTGCTCCTTTAGTTTGTGCCAATTGGTGTAACTGAGACTAACGGGTCACTCAGTAGTCATGGAGACAGCCATTCAAAAAGCTCCATGAACCTCATTGTTCCTGAAAAATTCCCAGCCTTTTCCCTATACTACTGTGTCTGGGGGCTGATTCCACACTTCCATCCATTCTCTGTGGAAAGGAAAATCTCCTATTAGTCTGAGTGTTATTTTCCACTGGTTTAAACCTGGGTTGCTCTGCCCCCCAGCAGGTTAACTTGAAGTCTTGTTCTAGCTTTAACATTTACATTCCCCTAGCTATTTCAAAACCTCCATGATGTCAACTCTCACCTCCTCTGTTCAGGCTGAAAAGTCCAAGGGTCTTCAGCCTTCCCCAAAATCTCTGACCCTGCTGTGGGGCTGTTTCCTGAACTGTTCATGTGTCTCCATTGTGCCTCTGACCACAACAGGGCAGAGTGCTGAGGCAGAAGTCATGCTCCAGCTGTACGAAGCCCTGGATAGACCACACCTGGAGTTAATGGGAGCAGCTCTGGACACCACACCTTATGAAAGATATATTGGCCTTGGAGGGAGCGCAGTGTACGTTAACCAGAATGATACCAGGACCCGAAGGGTTAAATTACCAGGAGAGATGAAACAAAGTAGGGTTGTTTTTCCTGGAACTTGAAAGGTTAAAGGGGCTATGTGATCAAAGTTTGAGGGGAACAGATAGGGCAGAAAGAGAGAAACTACTTCTGTTGATTGGAGAGTCTAGGGCTTGTTTGGGGGTGGGGGGAGGGGGGGGGGGTGCAGCAGAGTCTGCCGGGAGTGAAAGTAGGAAACACTTGGATATACACAGGGTGGTAGGCATTGAGAACTCTCTTTTACAAATGGCAATTGATGCTAGATCAATTGCAAACTTTAAAATCAAGAATGATAATATCATTGGTTAACAAAAACTTTAAAGATATGTGGCGATGGTAGGTGTACAGAGTTAAATACAGATCAGACAATCTCATTAAACTGACTTGAGGGGCTAGACAGCCTCTCCTGTCCCTATCAAAATTCTGTCTGACTATAGCTGAGAGCTCAAGGTAAGTCTGACCAGAACTGGGCACAGGTCCCAATTTCAGTTTCCCTCAGAGTTCCATTTGACTACCTTGGCTATTAGTTCAACAACCTTTGTTTTCAGATTCAAAAACAGAATTACCTGGAAAAACTCAGCAGGTCTGGCAGCATCGGCAGAAAAGAAAAGATTGACGTTTCAAGTCCTCATAACCCTTCGACAGAACTAGGTGAATCCCGGGAAGGGGTGAAATATAAGCTGGTTTAAGGTGGTGGGGGTGGGTGGGTTGGGTGTGGGGAGAGAAGTGGAGGGGGGGTGGTGTGGTTGTAGACAAAAGCAGTGATAGAAGCAGATCATCAAAAGATGTCATCAAGCACCAGGAGAGAAATGGAAAGCAATGAAGGTGAACAAGGCAAAAGAGAGATACAGAAATCTTGTCGCAGAGACGAACAGAACTTCTTCAAGGAGGTAGGCATTTCTTGAAGAGCAGTGGCAGTCAATTAAACACAGAGATAAAAGCAAAAAACTGTGGATGCTGGAAATCCAAAACAAAAACAGAATTACCTGGAAAAACTCAGCAGGTCTGGCAGCATCGGCGGAGAAGAAAAGAGTTGATGTTTCGAGTCCTCATGACCCTTCGACAGAACTAGGTGAATCCCAGGAAGGGGTGAAATATAAGCTGGTTTAAGGTGGTGGGGGTGGGTGGGGGGAGAGAAGTGGAGGGGGGTGGTGTGGTTGTGCTCTTCAAGAAATGCCTACCTCCTTGAAGAAGTTCTGTTCGTCTCTGCGACAACATTTCCGTATCTATCTTTTGCCTTGTTCACCTTCATTGCTTTCCATTTCTCTCCTGGTGCTTGATGACATCTTTTGATGATCTGCTTCTATCACTGCTTTTGCCTACAACCACACCAGCCCCCTCCACTTTTCTCCCCCCACCCAACCCACCCACCCCCACTACCCCCACCACCTTAAACCAGCTTATATTTCACCCCTTCCTGGGATTCACCTAGTTCTGTCGAAGGGTCATGAGGACTTGAAACGTCAACTCTTTTCTTCTCCGCCGATGCTGCCAGACCTGCTGAGTTTTTCCAGGTAATTCTGTTTTTGTTTTGGATTTCCAGCATCCGCAGTTTTTTGTTTTTATCTCTTTGTTTTCAGATTGCTGTTCTGTGTTTGTTTGATATGTTTAATGTTGAACCTGTGAAGATTGGTTAGTTTCTTTCATCTACAACCTCATCTGTACACAGATTGTGTTTAAACTAGAGTGTTTGAACTGTGTTGAAAGGGTGTGACAGTTTGTGAGGAGCAGCCATTAATAATCATTCATTTACCATCTCTATATTTCAGCTCCCAATGTTCCTGTTGGCTCTCTGTGCTGTCACCGTTACATCAAAAGAGCACTGCCACAATCTCGTCTTGTGAGCTACGTGAGAGTTCCCAGCACATCTTACTGTTCTCAAACTGCTGTTATGTAAATATTGTTCAAGAACACTCACTGCTCTCTGAAGGTGTTTCTCTGTGTGAGACTGTGAGATCGGCTGCTGCATAAATCCACTCTATTTATATTATAATCTTCCTTTGGATCTACTGCGACCCACCACAAACATCTGATCTTTCAATTTCACAGATTTGAGACTGTAAATGTTCAGCTGCTGTGTGCCAATCCAGAGGATCAATGGGTCCAGGACCGAGTGAAGGAGCTGGATAGGAAGTTGCAGGATCAGTGAAAGAAGTCAATGATGGCCCAGGTGGAGATTTCCATCACACCATCATGTTTTCAATAACGCCTATTGAAATGATAATTGCTACTCTGTTGGACATCACACACTGCCTGTCTCACTGACATGGGACTGGTTGATTTACATTTGATCCATGCACCATTACAGCCAACTAACACATTCGCGTACGGACACTGTGTAAACCTCCTGAGTGCCTCTGTTGGATTATCAAAAGGAGGGAAGGGATTGAAATTAGCCCAAAGGATCCCAGTCAGCTCAGTCACTCCAAAGCAACATTGTATCTGATCACAAAGCTGAAACGATGCTGCATGCTCCTTTTAAACAGGGTTTCTCCACAAGTAATTGAAACTCGAGGTCAGTTCCTGCTCCCACGCTGTTGCTTCTGGTGTCCCCAACGATCTATACTTGACCCCTTCTTATTTTTCATCTACTCGTTTCCCCTTGGTGACAGCATCTGACACATCAGTTTCTGCATGTAAGTTCTACCTCAGCACCACTTCTCTCAACTCCTCCACTGTTGTTAAATGATCAGACTGCTTCCTCGATATCCAATACTGGATGAGCAGAAATTGCCTCCAACTAAACATTGGGAAATTGAAGCCATTGTCTTCAGTCCCCACTATAAGCTCCATTCCCAAGCTACTGAGTCCATCCCTCTCCTTTACTACCGAACTCCCGATTGCATTAATCCTCTCCCCACCTCTCCGCCTGTTCCTCCTCCGTAATATCACTTGACTCCACCCCCCAATCCAACTGCTGCGAAAGCCAAACACTTATCTGCTCCAATCTCACCTTCTCTGTCTCCATGTCAGGTTTGAAAATGTTCCTTTGAAATGTCTTTGGATGCTTTACCGTGTTAAAGCTGTAATAGAAATACAAGTTGTTGTTCTGGAAGAAGTGAGAAGGAATAAACTTTAGACTACTCTTCCTGGATGAACAGTTCTGTTTTCAGGTCTTCATCAACACTCCCAACACAAATACGAGGAATAGCATTACGGACGAGTTAATCTTTCAGTAATGGAAGTACACTGACTCAGTCGCTAGAACTAGTCTCCCTGACCCATGGAATCACCCAGATTATTCAAAGCCTTAGATTAAAGTTCCCAGAAGGAAAAAAAACAGGTCAGACCAGTACTCTTATTTCCCAGTTTTTACTGTTTTTTCCTTCTGGGTTAACAATTTTTGAAGGAACTTCCCTACCCCACTGTCAGCACTTTGGCAACTTTGGAAGACTAATAGTCAAGACAACAGGGGCAAAGAGAGCCTATCACAGCTCTGCCACATTGTTTACCCATTAACATCAGGGGCCTGACTAAAACTTTTCTCCAAAGAATACAACTAGTTTCCAATTAAAAATGATTATTAAATGTTCATGTTAATCTTTCAGTATACTTATACTAACATTTTACAACCCCAAATAAACAGCTACTTTCAAATAAAATCATTCTGCTTTCTATGTCTGATGGATTGGAGTTCAAATACTGTATGCAGGGCATTATGACACTCGGATACTCCATCCAAGTGCATGCCTTAAAGCTGCTGTCTCAGTCCGCAGGGGAATTCCCCTGGAAAAGGGGATAGAAATGCAGTGGATGTGCGCTGCTTGGATTTTCAAAAAGCTCTGGTAAAGATCCATGCAAGAGACTGAAGGCAGGGCTACTTGGCTCTTGGGTTTATGAGGAATATGGCCACAAGGATTGAGGGGAGTTGAGAGGTTCAGGGAGAGAAGTTTCTCACACTGGTGTGGAGGTGAATGCTCCAAAAAGTCACAGAACGATCTGGATTGACGAATTGCAGTAGCAATGTTAAAATCCGTTGACATTCTGCTTCCAAATTGTGGGAACAAGTATTTATAGATTGGGAACATGTTCCACTGACAATTTTATCGACAATGTTAGATCATGAACTCTCTCCTCCATCCCCACCCCCTTTCTGAAACCCCCCCACCCTTTTCCAATAATTTATATAGATTTTTCTTTTCCCACCTATTTCCATTATTTTTAAATGTATTTCCATCCGTTGTTTTACCTCTACCTTTTAGCCTATTTCGATCCCTTCCCTTCAGCCCACCCCACCCCCACTAGGGCTATCTGTAACTTGTTTATCCTGCTTTCTACCCTTAATTAGCACATTCCTTAGATAATATCAGCACCTTCAACACTTCTTTGTCCTTTTGTCTGTCCGACTGACGTTCCATTGACTGGCAGGAGGTTCTGATAGCTAACAGATACAGGAAAACCGCACTTATTCTGAAGGGATTAGATAATTTATTGAAAAAGACAAACAGCAAAGAATACTGGTTATAAGCAGGAAAGGTATTATAATGAGACAGTGTATCACACTGTAGCACATACTCTGTATCTAACCCTGTGCTGTACCTGCCCTGGGAGTGTTTGATGGGGAGTGTACAGGGAGATTTACTCAGTATCTAACCCCGTGCTGTACCTGTCCTGGGAGCGTTTGATGGGGACAGTGTAGACGGACCATTACTCTGTATCTAACCCGGTGCTTACCTGTCCTAGGATTGTTTGATGGGGACAGTGTAGAGGGAACTTTATTCTGTATCTAACCCCGTGCTGTACCTGTCCTGGGAGTGTTTGATGGGGACAGTGTAGAGGGAGCTTTACTCTGTATCTAACACCGTGCTGTACCTGTCCTTGGAGTGTTTGATGGGACACTATCATATAGTTTGTGGAGATGAACTATTGTCCAGCCACCTTGAAGCTGCTCCTTCAGCTCTACTCCCTGTCAGTGTCAGTTCTATATCTCAGTCCAATTTGAACAGTTCCATTTTGTTTTGGACATATTTCTTTGTCTTTACTGCCTCCTAGTCCCCTGTTAGTGAGACAGCTCAGCGTTACTGACAGAAGCTTGCTGATATTCTGCAAAGCCAATAGCTGCCGAGATCACATGACATGCTCTAATCTGTAGTCAGATTAATTAAGACCACCCAGTGAAGCAGATTTTGCTCAGATACAGAAAGACCAAACTGCAAAAATCTCTCCCAATGGAAGAAATTTGAATCCCTGTTGCTGATGCGCATAACAAGTTGCAGGGGAGCTGCAGTATGAAGCAGTAAGGGATGTGCAACCTGTACTTCATTCTCTCGCCTTGGTCATGGGCCCTCATTTTTTTGGCATCTGGTTCCTAGCTGCCCTCTAATGCTTTTCACCCAGTGACCATTCTTCCTGTCTAAAGCTGAGGCAGTGATTCTCATCCACCATTCGACTGTGGGAGTATCACAGGCCAGGTCAATCAGTTCATAGCTTGTGGTTCAGACAGAACATGTGTGTGCTGCCCAAAGGGATTCCCTAGACAAGGGCCTGAGCTGCTGGCTCACACCAGTCTCTCAAACCAGGACAGGACAATGGCGGCCTTGCTGCTGTCTGGAATCTGTTGACTCAGCAGACATGGTGTGTCCTGTTTTCAGGGAGATGCTGTCAGCTGTATCGATCCAATGTTTGCTTGCCCAGGACAATCTCCAGCTGCTCCAATGGACTTTTGCTTCCCTCAAACAGAAGGTCGTCCTGCTGAAGCTAGAAGCTTCTTCTCCTGCCACACACTTCCCCCACCAGGGTCCAAACTCTGTTCTCAGAGCCCGAAATTCAACACCACCATCACTGATTTATAAAGAACTCACATTTCTAGAGAAACTTCCAGATTTACAGCATGTCCCAAAGCTCTTCACGCTCCATGAGATATATAAAACTGACCCATCCAGTCTGTGCAACTATCTACCCTCCACACGGGTCATATTTACCCACCCCCTCCTTCAGCCAAACTAATCGCCAATGTTGATAGTTTCTGTCCCAACCACTGACCCTGGGAGTGGGTTACACAGCCTCAACTGTGTGTGTGTGAGAGAGAAGAGGCTTCTCCTTCCCTCAATCTATTTATAAATGCTGCCTCTCTGGGAGCCAGGACAGGGCCTCAGGCATGCTTAGGTCAGACTCGTCTGGCTTTCCAGCCAGCAGCACAGTCAAAACAGACTTCCGCATTCCTCTCCAGCAATCTGAAAATCCACCGGCACAGAAACTGACCATCCCTCAGCTCCGTGATAACAATAACTACAAGGCTGCAAGAGCAGTCTTTTCAATGTCTCCAACACACTGGCTACAAACGTCACTCGCAAGCAGCATCTGTCTACTCCACCAATGCCAATACTCAGGAGGCAGTAGACAGTAACTTACCATAGCTCTCAGGATCAGGAGATATCCAACCACATGCCCCTCCCAACCCCGGCTGAACCCCCAAACTCCATGAAGAAGGGTCGATAGTTGCCCAGAATCTTTAATTCCACTGCCTGTTCTCAGGGGTGGCCTCACTCGCATATACAAACATACAAATTAGGAGCAGGAATAGGCCACTTGACCCCTCGAACCTTCTCTGTCATTCAATAAGATCAAGGCTGATCTGACTGTAACCTCAACCCCACATTCCTGCCTACCCCCGATAACTTTTCATCCCCTTGTTAATCAAGAATCTATCCAGCTCTACCTTAAAAATATTCAAAGACTCTACTTCCACTGCCTTTCGAGGAAGAGAGTTCCAAAGACTCACAACCCTCTGAGAAAAACAAATTCTCCTCCCTGTCTAAAAATAAGAGGTCGCTCATTTAAAACAGTGACCCTTAGTTCTAGATTCTCCCACAAGAGGAAACATCCTCTCCACATCCACCCTGTCAATACCCCTCAGGATCTAAAAGGATTCAATTAAATTGCCTCTTACACTTCTAAATTCCAATGGATACAAGCCTAACCTGCCCAGCCTTTCCTCGTAAGACAACCCACCCATTTCTGTTATTAGTCTAGCAAACCTTCTCTGAACTGCTTCTAACACATTCACATCTTTCTTTAAATAAGGAGACCAATACTGTGCACAATAATCCAGATATGGTCTCAACAATGCCCTGTACAACTAAAGCATAACCTTCCTATATTTGTAATTAATTCCCCTCACAATAAATTATAACATTCTATTAGCTTTCCTAATTACCTGCTCTACCTGCATACTAGCCTTTTGTGATTCCTGCAAATAGGACACCCAGATCCCTCTGAATCTGAGCTCTGTAATCTCTCATCATTTAGATAAGCTTCTTTTTTATTCTTCCTGTCATAATGAACGATTTCACATTTGCCCACATTATACTCCTTTTACCAGATCTTTGCCCACTCACTTAACCAACTGTGTCACTTCGTAGCCTCGTTACATCCTCTTTACAATTTACTTTCCTACCTACCTTTGTGTCGTCAGCAAATTTAGCAACCATTCCTTTGGTTCCTTCATCCAAGTTATTTAAATAAATTGTAAAATGTTGAGGCCCCAGCACTGATCCCTGTTGCACATCACTGCCCTGCCAACCAGAAAATGACCCATTTATGCCACCTCTGTTTCTGGTTAGCTAGTCAATCTACTATCCATGCCAATATGTTACCCCCTCCACCATGAGCTTTATTCTCTGCAATAACCTTTCATGTGGCACTTTATGAAATGCCTTCTGGAAATCTAAGTACAGTACATGCACCGGATTCCCTTTTATACACAGCATCTGTTACTCCTTCAAAGAATCCAATAAATTGGTTAAACATAATTTCCTTTTACAAAACTATGTTGACTCTGCCTGATGGCCTTGAATTTTTCTAAGTGCCCTGCAATAACATCTTTAATAATCACTTCTAACATTTTCCCTATGACAGATGTTAGGCTAACTGGCCTATAGTTTCCGGCTTTCTGTTTCCCCCCCTTTTTGAATAAAGGAGCTACATTTGCTATTTTACAATCCAATGGAACCTTCCCCGGATGTAGGGAATTTTGCAAAATTAAAATCAATGCATCAACTATCTCTCTAGCCACTTCTTTCAAGACCTTAGGGTGAAGTTCATCTGGATCTGGGGATTTGTCAGTCTGCAGCCCAAACAATTTGCTTAATGCCACTTCCCTGGTGATTATAATTTACACCAAGTTCCTCACTCTCTTCCATTTCCTGATTTACAGATATTTCTGGGATGTTACTTGTGTCCTCTATAGTGAAGACCGAAGCAAAATACCTGTTTAATTTATCCTCCATCTCCCTACTTTCCATTATCAATTCCCCAGGCACACTTTCTACAGGACCAATGCTCACTTTGTTAACTCTTTTCTTATTTAAATATCAGTAGAAACTCTATCTGTCTTTATATTACTAGCTAGCTTTCTCTCATACTCTAATTTTTCCTTCCTTATTAATCTTTGTCAGTCTTTGCTGTTCTTTATATTCTTTCCAATCTTCTGACCTGCCACCTGCCTTTGCGCAATTATATGCTTTTTCTTTAAGTTTGATACAGTCTTTAACTTTTTCAGTTAACCACAGATGGTGAGCTCTACATTTGGAATTTTTCTTTCTCATTTGAATGTATATTTTCTGTGAATTCTGAATTATCCCTTTAAATGTCTGTCACTGCGCCTCTACTGACATATCCCTTAACCTCATTTGCCAGTTCACCTTAGCTAGCTCTGCTTTCATGCCATCATAATTGCCCTTATTTATGTTTAAAATACTAGTCGTGGACTCACTCGTTTCTCCCTCAAAATATGAATGTAAAATTCAATCATACTATGATTGCTGCTACCTGGGAGGTTATCAATTAATCCTATCTCGTTGCTCAATACCAGGTCTAGTATAGTCTGCTCTCTGGTTGGCTCCAGAATGTGTTGTTCTAAGAAACTATCCTGAAAACAGTCTATGAACTCATCTACGTGACCTTTGCCCATCTGATTTTTCCAGTCACTCTGTAGGTTAAAACGCCTATGATTATTGCTGTACCTTTCTGACAAGCTCCCATTATTGCTTCTTTTATACTTTGTACTACCGTGTAGTTACAATTAGGGGGTCTGTACACTACTTCTAAAAGTGACTTCTTGCCTTTATTATTCCTCATCTCAACCCAAACTGCTTCTACATCCTGGTCTCCTGAACTTGGGTCATCCCTCTTTAATGTGCTAATACCACCATTAATTAACAGAGCCACCCCTCCATCTTTTCCTAACTTCCTGTCCTTCCTAAATGTCACGTACCCTTCAATATTCAGGTCCCAATCTATGTCATCCTGCAGCTAAGTCTCTGTAATGGCTATCAGATCATACTTATTTATTTCTATTTGCGACATCAGTTCAATTGTTTTGGTTTGAATGCTACATGTTTTTAGATACAGAGCCTTTAGTTTTGTCCTTTTATTATTTTTGTAGTGTCTAGCCTTATCGGTTGATTTACTCTTAGAATTGTACTCTTTGTCCCTTCCTGTCACAGTGTGTTAGACATTTCCGATATTACTAACTTTCTCTCTATGCCTTTCCCCAATGCTGATGCCAGTGCCCCACAAACTGGAACCCACTTCTCCCACATAGGTCTTGGAGCCACACATTCATTTCTCTAATCTTATTTGGCTATGCCAATTTGCACATAGCACAGGTAGTAGCCCAGAACTTATTACCTTTGAGGCTCTGCTTCTTAATTTGGTGCCTAGCTCGTCATACTGACTATGTAGAGCCTCTTTGCTCATCCTGCTTATGTCATTGGTACCTATAGGGACTACAACCACTGGATCCTCCCCTCCCACTGCAAGTTCCTCTCCAGGCCTGAGTAGATGTCCCGAACACTAACACCAGGCAGGCAACAAAGCCATATGAACTCTCGCTCTTTGCTACAGAGAACAGTGTCAATACCCCTCACTATACTGTCCCCTACGATCACAACATTCCTTTTTGCTCCCCCCACTTGGATGGCTTCCTGTACCATGGTCAGTTTGCTCATCCACCTGCTCTCATCCAAACAAGCTGAGAGAACCTCAAACCTATAGGACAATTGCAGAGGCTCACACTCCTGCCCTCTGGGTCCCCTTAACTGCCTCACTCGCAGTCACACCCTCCAGTCCCTGACCACTGACCGCATCAGAAGACCCTAAGTGGTGTGACTGCTTCCTGGTATAAAGCATCCAGGTAACTTTCCCCCACCCTGGTGTGTCACAGAATCTGTAGCTCAGCTTCCAGCTCAATGACTCTGAGCCGAAGTTCCTCGAGCTGTAAACATTTACTGCAGATGTGTTTGCCCTGGATCACAATGCTATCCAGGAGCTCCCACATGCTGCAGTCTTGATACATCACCTGTCCTGCCATCCTTAATGTGTTTTAAATAATTGATTATATTAATCACTTACTTATGTTGTTTTCTGATATACTTTATTAACTTTACCACCAATTTGTGTACAATTTTCAACCTTAGGAATAGAATAGAACTTAACCACTCACCAGATAGTCACCAAACAGCTAGCTCCTTTCCCTGTAGTAGAGCAAGAACCAATTCCTGGGGGGTGAGCAATATAGAAAGAGGAAACAAACAACTCCTTCTCACCAAATCTTCACTCTGTTTGCCAAGGCTGCACTAAAGAAGCCCGAATTTATAATAAACTGAGCTGGGGCTACAGTAACCAGATTCAATCAGTTAGCTAATTAACTACTCAGCTCCTACAGCTAAGAGTGAGTTTACCCTGTCTAAACTGTAAGAAAGAAAGAACTTAGCCTGATTAAATAGTGTTTTCCAGGTACTGCAAATTACAGACCAGATCAGATTTTAAGAGCAAAATTTAAGATCAAAATTAACACTCCCCAAACTCCAAGTCTTCACTCAGCTTAGCTGCACTCCATTTTCCGTATTGTCCTTTTCCAAAGGAGAACCTATCATGGGCATGATATGTGGAGAAGGCATCTCTGAGATTGGGATTCTAAACTTTACTCATAATGTTGTGCTCAGTAACATTATACACAATATGTTCTAAAATCAGTCCGAGTTCCTGTCCTTGAGATTGTGCTAACTCAGCCTCCTCTGGATTGATTCTTATCCCTGCTCACCCATGAAATTGTCAGATGTTCTCTGAGCAAGGTATAATGCTCTTCGATGTTGTCTGTATGAGGTAATATCAGTCAATGTACTGGACCACGGCTTTCGTTCTGCTAAATCTTTGTAGTATATTGCTCATTAATTGATAGAGAATAGATGGGGAAATTCACTGCTTTCCTCCCTCCACCTCTGCACTTCTCACCCTGGGTGATTTCACCCTCCATCTCAACTCAATGTTTTCTCTCCTCCGAGCTCACTGCCCTCTTATCCTCACTTAATATCTCCCTCTGTATAAACTCCCTGACCCATATTCATGCCCATTCGCTTGACCTTGCCATCTCACATGGTCTTGCTACTTCCATTGTATCAATCACAGATAAGGCCATCTCTGATTACTTCATTGCATTACTGTCCACCCACTGTCCTTCTGTCAACAACTTTCCCTTAGTTCTTGAAAGGATATGGCTAATAACTAGTTTAGCCATCAACCACCAGCTCTGATTGGACATTTAGCACTAGTTTGTGAAAACTGCTCAGAATTTCAGGATAATCCTGCAAAGTTAAGCCCCACCTTTTCTCCACGGCAAGCTATCTTCTTAAACCTGCTCTTTCCTTCACCCTCACCTTCAACATAGTCGAGGAGCTCAAAAGCTTCTTTAT